>NW_024058476.1:50000-54244 GCF_016432855.1 Salvelinus namaycush | reverse complement strand
CCCTAGATTGCGTTTGAGTTTGAGTTTGAGTTTATTTTTACAGGGACAGTGCACATTAATCAACGTTTCAGTAAAAGTGCCGGTTTTAGCCAGCCGGCTAATTTTCAACTGCAGTCCCTGGGCAGGTTACCGCAGTCCCTGGGCAGGTAACAAGGGCAGATCCCTGGGCAGATAGCAAGACATATAGACTTAATGGTTGCTAAAATGGGTAGAGGTCTGTCCATGATAGGGCATTGCCTTCTTGACATCTCATTTGACCAGACAGGTGCTACAGGCCCTAGTTTTGTCACACCTGGACTACTGTTCAGCTATGTGGTCATGTGCAGCAAAGAAGGACATCGGTGAATTGCAATTGGTCCAGAACGTATCGCACTTAGATGTACACAGAGGGAAAGTGTTAAGTAACAGGCATGTCATTCTCTCCTGGAATACCAAGAGGTATTGACTTAGATGTACACAGAGGGAAAGTGTTAAGTTACATGCATGTCATTCTCTCCTGGAATACCAAGAGGTATTGACTTAGATGTACACAGAGGGAAAGTGTCAGTAACATGCATGTCATTCTCTCCTGGAATACCAAGAGGTATTGATGTGTCGAAGGTACCGAACTGTCTGTTCAAGCAGTAAGGCACACAGTACAGACACTCGTCGGTACAACACATGACATGCAACCAGAGGTCTCTTCACAGTCCCCAAGTCCAGAACAGAGGCTGGGAAACGCACAGTATTAAATAGAGCCATGACTACATGGAACTCTCTGGTAACCCAGGTAACATGACTACATGGAACTCTCTGGTAACCCAGGTAACATGACTACATGGAACTCTCTGGTAACCCAGGTAACATGACTACATGGAACTCTCTGGTAACCCAGGTAACTCAAACTACCCATAAAACCAGATAAGAAAACACACCTTACTGCTCAAAGGGGATTGTGAAGAGACACAGCCATTTTGTACATCTTGTATTGTAATTTGCACTGTACTATGTATTAGACCTAGATATTGTGTGTATATACTGATACGTAGGCTACAGTATGTGTGACATTTCACATTTATGTATCTCAGTCCTCAACTAATAGTGTTCTGTACTCTATATTATCTCATGTTTCATGTGGAACCCAGGAAGAGTAGCTGATGCTTTTGCAGCGGCTAATGGGGATCCTAATAAATACCAAATACCATTGTCAATAGGCTACTCCATTAATGTCAATGAGACAATGAGATGAAGACGTCGTCCTAACTAACCAGCCTTGAGCGCTACATGACTCGCTCTGATTCCAGCCTTGAGCGGTACATGACTCGCTCTGATTCCAGCCTTGAGCGGTATATGACTCACTCTGATTCCAGCCTTGAGCGGTACATGACTCACTCTGATTCCAGCCTTGAGCGGTACATGACTCACTCTGATTCCAGCCTTGAGCGGTACATGACTCGCTCTGATTCCAGCCTTGAGCGGTACATGACTCGCTCTGATTCCAGCCTTGAGCGCTACATGACTCACTCTGATTCCAGCCTTGAGCGGTACATGACTCGCTCTGATTCCAGCCTTGAGCGGTACATGACTCGCTCTGATTCCAGCCTTGAGCGGTACATGACTCGCTCTGATTCCAGCCTTGAGCGGTACATGACTCGCTCTGATTCCAGCCTTGAGCGGTACATGACTCGCTCTGATTCCAGCCTTGAGCGGTACATGACTCACTCTGATTCCAGCCTTGAGCGGTACATGACTCGCTCTGATTCCAGCCTTGAGCGGTACATGACTCGCTCTGATTCCAGCCTTGAGCGGTACATGACTCGCTCTGATTCCAGCCTTGAGCGGTACATGACTCACTCTGATTCCAGCCTTGAGCGGTACATGACTCGCTCTGATTCCAGCCTTGAGCGGTACATGACTCGCTCTGATTCCAGCCTTGAGCGGTACATGACTCGCTCTGATTCCAGCCTTGAGCAGTACATGACTCACTCTGATTCCAGCCTTGAGCGGTACATGACTCACTCTGATTCCAGCCTTGAGCGGTACATGACTCACTCTGATGACTTACTCTCTTTAACTACCAGAACAGTCTCAGGGTTGAGGAGTAACAGAATATATGTAATCTGATTACAAAAAAAAAACTGCAACTGTAATCAGTTACATTACCATCATACATATGGTAATATGATTACAGATACTATTGAAAAAGTAGATGATTACTTCTTGGATTACTTTTAAATTCAGAAAGGATGGTTTTGCAAACATTTCATTATGACACCTGTCACGCCCTGACCTTAGTTCTCTATGTTTTCTGTATTATTTTGGTCAGGTCAGGGTGTGACGAGGGAGGGTATGCTTGTTTGTCTTGTCTAGGGTTTTTGTAGATCTAGGGGTGTTTGTTAGTCTAGGCATATTGTAGGTCTATGGTGGCCTGAATGGGTTCCCAATCAGAGACAGCTGTTTATCGTTGTCTCTGATTGGGGATCCTATTTAAGTAGCCGTTTTTCCATTTTGGTTTTGTGGGTTCTTGTCTATGTGTAGTTGCCTGTTTCAGCACTCGTTGTTTATAGCGTCACGTTAGTTTGTTTAGTGTTCTTTCTTTATTAAAAGAAGAATGTGTTCATATCACGCTCCGCCTCGGTCTCATCAAAACGACGAACGCGACGACATCTTTCTGCTTTCTCAATGACATTCAATTCATCCAGCATTGGAAGAATATCTGTTCCACCTGAGCAAGTCTGACCACAAGTGACAGACCACTATGATGACACACCACTATGATGACAGACCACTATGATGACAGACCACTATGATGACAGACCACTATGATGACACACCACTATGATGACAGACCACTATGATGACAGACCACTATGATGACACACCACTATGATGACAGACCACTATGATGACAGACCACTATGATGACACACCACTATGATGACAGACCACTATGATGACACATCACTATGATGACAGACCACTATGATGACACACCACTATGATGACAGACCACTATGATGACAGACCACTATGATGACAGACCACTATGATGACAGACCACTATGATGACAGACCACTATGATGACAGACCACTATGATGACACACCACTATGATGACACACCACTATGATGACAGACCACTATGATGACACACCACTATGATGACAGACCACTATGATGACACACCACTATGATGACAGACCACTATGATGACAGACCACTATGATGACACACCAAAATATGTTTGACGGATACCTTTTTGTCTTCAGATTACGTTACTGAGTATGGGTAATCCAAATGTAACATTATGGATTAGAATTTTGTAACGGATTACATTTAGAATGTAACCTAGCCAACCCTGACAGTCACAAACCCATAAATGGCTTCTTCATCCAAGACTATTCCCCGAAGTGACAACCAGAAGTCTACAGCAGGCATCAGAAGCCTACAGCAGCTCTCAGAAGTCTATAGCAGGCATCAGAAGCCTATAGCAGCTCTCAGAAGTCTATAGCAGGCCTCAGAAGCCTATAGCAGCTCTCAGAAGCCTATAGCAGCTCTCAGAAGCCTACAGCAGCTCTCAGAAGCCTATAGCAGCTCTCAGAAGTCTATAGCAGGCCTCAGAAGCCTATAGCAGCTCTCAGAAGCCTACAGCAGCTCTCAGAAGCCTATAGCAGGTCTCAGAAGTCTATAGCAGCTCTCAGAAGCCTACAGCAGCTCTCAGAAGCCTATAGCAGCTCTCAGAAGCCGATAGCAGGCCTCAGAAGCCTATAGCAGGTCTCAGAAGCCTATATCAGCTCTCAGAAGCCTATAGCAGCTCTCAGAAGTCTATAGCAGCTCTCAGAAGCCTATAGCAGCTCTCAGAAGCCTACAGCAGCTCTCAGAAGCCTATAGCAGCTCTCAGAAGCCTACAGCAGCTCTCAGAAGCCTATAGCAGCTCTCAGAAGTCTATAGCAGGCCTCAGAAGCCTATAGCAGCTCTCAGAAGCCTACAGCAGCTCTCAGAAGCCTATAGCAGGTCTCAGAAGTCTATAGCAGCTCTCAGAAGCCTACAGCAGCTCTCAGAAGCCTATAGCAGCTCTCAGAAGCCGATAGCAGGCCTCAGAAGCCTATAGCAGGTCTCAGAAGCCTATATCAGCTCTCAGAAGCCTATAGCAGCTCTCAGAAGTCTATAGCAGCTCTCAGAAGCCTATAGCAGCTCTCAGAAGCCTACAGCAGCTCTCAGAAGCCCATAGCAGGTCTCAGAAGCCTATAGCAGCTCTCAGAAGC
>NW_024058476.1:0-42500 GCF_016432855.1 Salvelinus namaycush | reverse complement strand
CTCTCAGCTCTCTCAGCTCTCTCAACTCTCTCAACCTTCTCAACTCTCACAGCTCTCTCAGCTCTCTCAACTCTCTCAACTCTCTCAGCTCTCTCAACTCTCTCAACTCTCTCAGCTCTCTCAACTCTCTCAGCTCTCTCAACTCTCTCAGCTCTCTCAACTCTCTCAGCCTTCTCAACCTTCTCAACTCTCTCAGCTCTCTCAGCTCTCTCAACTCTCTCAGCTCTCTCAACTCTCTCAACTCTCTCAGCTCTCTCAGCTCTCTCAGCTCTCACAGCTCTCACAGCTCTCTCAACTCTCTCAGCTCTCTCAGCTCTCTCAGCTCTCTCAACTCTCTCAGCTCTCTCAACTCTCTCAACTCTCTCAGCTCTCTCAACTCTCTCAGCTCTCTCAACCTTCTCAACTCTCTCAACTCTCTCAGCTCTCTCAGCTCTCTCAACTCTCTCAACTCTCTCAGCTCTCTCAGCTCTCTCAACTCTCTCAGCTCTCTCAACTCTCTCAACTCTCTCAGCTCTCTCAACTCTCTCAGCTCTCTCAACTCTCTCAACTCTCTCAGCTCTCTCAGCTCTCTCAACTCTCTCAACTCTCTCAGCTCTCTCAGCTCTCACAGCTCTCTCAACTCTCTCAGCTCTCACAGCTCTCTCAACTCTCTCAGCTCTCTCAACTCTTTGTGATTCTCGAGTGGTGGAGGGGTCTATAAGGCACTGCATCTCAGTACTAGAGGCGTCACTACAGACCCTGGTTCGATTCCAGGCTGCATCACAACCGGCCGTGATTGGGAGTCCCATAGGGCGGCGCACAATTGGCCCAGCGTCGTCCGGGTTAGGGTTTGGCCACATTAGGCCGTCATTGTTAATAAGAATTTGTTCTTTGCTGACTTGCCTAGTTAAATAAAGGTTAAATCAATAAAAAATAAAAACTCTCTCAACTCTCTCTTGTCCAAAGCAGCTGCATATGATGCTTTAATGAGCCGTGTTGAGAATCTGTCTTAAGTGCTTGTGAAAACTACAATCCATTATTAATGAAGAGGTTTCCTGGTGGATGTCTTTAATTGTGATGGATCCCCTCCAAGGCCTAGTTAATAATGTAACTCACTGTACCAGGTAGTACAGTGTAGAGTCTTATCTAACCAGGTAGTACAGTGTAGAGTCTTATCTAACCAGGTAGTACAGTGTAGAGTCTTATCTGACCAGGTAGTACAGTGTAGAGTCTTATCTAACCAGGTAGTACAGGGTAGAGTCCTATCTGACCAGGTAGTACAGTGTAGAGTCCTATCTGACCAGGTAGTACAGTGTAGAGTCTTATCTAACCAGGTAGTACAGTGTAGAGTCCTATCTGACCAGGTAGTACAGTGTAGAGTCTTATCTGACCAGGTAGTACAGTGTAGAGTCTTATCTAACCAGGTAGTACAGTGTAGAGTCTTATCTGACCAGGTAGTACAGTGTAGAGTCTTATCTGACCAGGTAGTACAGTGTAGAGTCTTATCTAACCAGGTAGTACAGTGTAGAGTCCTATCTGACCAGGTAGTACAGTGTAGAGTCCTATCTGACCAGGTAGTACAGTGTAGAGTCCTATCTGACCAGGTAGTACAGTGTAGAGTCTTATCTGACCAGGTAGTCCTATCTGACCAGGTAGTACAGTGTAGAGTCCTATCTGACCAGGTAGTACAGGGTAGAGTCTTATCTGACCAGGTAGTACAGTGTAGAGTCTTATCTGACCAGGTAGTACAGTGTAGAGTCCTATCTGACCAGGTAGTACAGTGTAGAGTCCTATCTGACCAGGTAGTACAGGGTAGAGTCTTATCTGACCAGGTAGTACAGTGTAGAGTCTTATCTGACCAGGTAGTACAGTGTAGAGTCTTATCTGACCAGGTAGTCCTATCTGACCAGGTAGTAC
This sequence comes from Salvelinus namaycush, assembly GCF_016432855.1. Classification (NCBI taxonomy): domain Eukaryota; kingdom Metazoa; phylum Chordata; class Actinopteri; order Salmoniformes; family Salmonidae; genus Salvelinus; species Salvelinus namaycush. The sequence goes on along the minus strand of NW_024058476.1, from coordinate 40,604 downwards.
AGTGTAGAGTCTTATCTGACCAGGTAGTACAGTGTAGAGTCTTATCTAACCAGGTAGTACAGTGTAGAGTCTTATCTGACCAGGTAGTACAGTGTAGAGTCCTATCTGACCAGGTAGTACAGTGTAGAGTCTTATCTGACCAGGTAGTACAGTGTAGAGTCCTATCTGACCAGGTAGTACAGTGTAGAGTCTTATCTGACCAGGTAGTACAGTGTAGAGTCCTATCTGACCAGGTAGTACAGTGTAGAGTCCTATCTGACCAGGTAGTACAGTGTAGAGTCTTATCTGACCAGGTAGTACAGTGTAGAGTCTTATCTGACCAGGTAGTACAGTGTAGAGTCCTATCTGACCAGGTAGTACAGTGTAGAGTCCTATCTGACCAGGTAGTACAGTGTAGAGTCTTATCTGACCAGGTAGTACAGTGTAGAGTCCTATCTGACCAGGTAGTACAGTGTAGAGTCTTATCTGACCAGGTAGTACAGTGTAGAGTCCTATCTGACCAGGTAGTACAGTGTAGAGTCCTATCTGACCAGGTAGTACAGTGTAGAGTCTTATCTGACCAGGTAGTACAGTCTAGAGTCTTATCTGACCAGGTAGTACAGTGTAGAGTCCTATCTGACCAGGTAGTACAGTGTAGAGTCCTATCTGACCAGGTAGTACAGGGTAGAGTCTTATCTGAGCAGGTAGTACAGTGTAGAGTCTTATCTGACCAGGTAGTACAGTGTAGAGTCTTATCTAACCAGGTAGTACAGTGTAGAGTCTTATCTGACCAGGTAGTACAGTGTAGAGTCTTATCTAACCAGGTAGTACAGTGTAGAGTCCTATCTGACCAGGTAGTACAGTGTAGAGTCTTATCTGACCAGGTAGTACAGTGTAGAGTCCTATCTGACCAGGTAGTACAGTGTAGAGTCTTATCTAACCAGATAGTACAGTGTAGAGTCTTATCTGACCAGGTAGTCCTATCTGACCAGGTAGTACAGTGTAGAGTCCTATCTGACCAGGTAGTACAGTGTAGAGTCCTATCTGACCAGGTAGTACAGTGTAGAGTCTTATCTAACCAGGTAGTACAGTGTAGAGTCTTATCTAACCAGGTAGTACAGTGTAGAGTCTTATCTGACCAGGTAGTACAGTGTAGAGTCTTATCTAACCAGGTAGTACAGTGTAGAGTCCTATCTAACCAGGTAGTACAGTGTAGAGTCCTATCTGACCAGGTAGTACAGTGTAGAGTCCTATCTGACCAGGTAGTACAGTGTAGAGTCCTATCTGACCAGGTAGTACAGTGTAGAGTCCTATCTGACCAGGTAGTACAGTGTAGAGTCTTATCTGACCAGGTAGTACAGTGTAGAGTCTTATCTGACCAGGTAGTACAGTGTAGAGTCTTATCTAACCAGGTAGTACAGTGTAGAGTCCTATCTAACCAGGTAGTACAGTGTAGAGTCCTATCTGACCAGGTAGTACAGTGTAGAGTCTTATCTGACCAGGTAGTACAGTGTAGAGTCTTATCTGACCAGGTAGTACAGTGTAGAGTCTTATCTGACCAGGTAGTCCTATCTGACCAGGTAGTACAGGGTAGAGTCTTATCTAACCAGGTAGTACAGTGTAGAGTCCTATCTGACCAGGTAGTACAGTGTAGAGTCCTATCTGACCAGGTAGTACAGTGTAGAGTCTTATCTGACCAGGTAGTACAGTGTAGAGTCTTATCTGACCAGGTAGTACAGTGTAGAGTCTTATCTAACCAGGTAGTACAGTGTAGAGTCCTATCTGACCAGGTAGTACAGTGTAGAGTCCTATCTGACCAGGTAGTACAGTGTAGAGTCCTATCTGACCAGGTAGTACAGTGTAGAGTCCTATCTGACCAGGTAGTACAGTGTAGAGTCCTATCTAACCAGGTAGTATAATGTAAAGTCCTATCTAACCGGTAATAGGTACAGACAGTGTTGTATATTGAAATATTTGTTGTTTCTGACAGCCATATTTCTTCACTATAAAGAAGGGATGGGAAAATATCTTCAGAGTTATACTGTTGCTGGCTGGTCTTCCTCTGTAGCTGGCTGGTCTTCCTCTGTAGCTGGCTGGTATCCTCTGTAGCTGACATGTTATTATAGTATGTGTTGTTTGTGTGTGAGTGTATATGTGTGTATGTGTGAATATGTGTGTCACTCCGCTTCTCGCTAGGAGTGAGCTAATGTGTGCAAACATCTGAATGTGTGAGCAAGGGGACAACATGAGCAGCCATCAATACTAAGAGATCACGAGAATGAATCTATTGCAGCGTCCTGTGGTTTGACAACCAGGATATGGCTGGAGGGGAACTCTCTCTGAAGCTGAAACCATCATGGGAGAATAGCGGAGATTGATCCTCAGACAAAGAAACAACAACTGACTGGTGAAAGCTTGAAAAACAATATGGTGAAAAAAAACGTGTTAATATAATATCCTTATCCATTGTATTGGGCTGGGTAGTTAGAGTCTATTGTATTTCAACCCTGTTGTATAGAGAGTGGACATTGTGTGGAAGAGTTGGTCTGCTCCCTTGGCGATCACATCATCACGAGGGCAAGCGGATCTCAAGATCACACACACACACACACACACACACACACACACACACACACACACACACACACACACACACACACACTGCACGTTGCGGGGAGGTGAGCGGAACAGTGATGTCATGTGTTGAGCAGCTTCGGTCGGCGGAGCGAGTACGTGTATGTGTGTGTGTCTCTGTAGAGTTAAATCGGCAGAATAGATGAGCTCACTTCCTGTCAGAGTTTTAGGGGAACTTTCTCCCTGTATGTGTTTGTGACACCATGTAAAGACCATGCCGTTTAAATGAGAGCATGTGATTTGAAGAAATACAGTACATGACTTGACTATTACTTTATGTTGTATCCTGTCCTACGTGAACCTCAAACTCAACTCTAGACCTGGAAACCAGTTCCACTGTCTTTTTTCCTTAGTTCCCATCCTTCCAGGGTCGGATTTAGACCTGGGACACCAGGTGGGTGATTCCCATCCTACCAGGGTCTGATTTATACCTGGGACACCAGGTGGGTGATTCCCCTTTAACCAGGGTCTGATTTAGACCTGGGACACCAGGTGGGTGATTCCCCTCTAATCAGGGACTGATTTAGACCTGGGACACCAGGTGGGTGATTCCCCTTCAACCAGGGTCTGATTTAGACCTGGGACACCAGGTGGGTGATTCCCCTCTAATCAGGGACTGATTTAGACCTGGGACACCAGGTGGGTGATTTCCCTCTAATCAGGGACTGATTTAGACCTGGGACACCAGGTGGGTGATTCCCCTTCAACCAGGGTCTGATTTAGACCTGGGACACCAGGTGGGTGATTCCCCTCTAATCAGGGACTGATTTAGACCTGGGACACCAGGTGGGTGATTCCCCTCTAATCAGGGACTGATTTAGACCTGGGACACCAGGTGGGTGCAATGAATTATCAGGCAGAACAGAAAAACAGCTGTCTCCTGACCTTGTAGGGTAAGAGTTGAATACCCCCGCTAAAGCATTTGAGCCCTAAACTAGCTTCTGGTAAGAGGAACTAAAGGAAGAAAACACCCCCGGGAAAATACAGTATGTATCTAAAACTATTTTACAGTGAGCCATCAGTTCATTAAATACACTGATCAAAAATATGAACACAACATGTAAAGTGTTGGTCCCATGTTTGATGAGCTGAAATAAAAGATCCCAGGAATGTTCCATACGCACAAAAAGCTGATTTCTCTCAGATTTTGTGCAGAATTTGTTTTACATCCCTGTTCATTAGCATTTCTCCTTTGCCATGATAATCCATCCCCCTGACAGGTGTGGCATATCAAGAAGCTGACATCTGTGACATTGTGTTGTGTTTTGTCACAACACAATGCCACAGATTTCTCAAGTTTTGAGGGAGTGTGCAATTGACATGCTGACTGAAGATGTGTCGTTTTAGAGAATTTGGCAGTACGTCCAACCGGCCTCGCAATCGCAGACCACGTGTATGGCGTTGTGGTGGGGGTAGCGGTTTGCTGATGTCAACGTTGTGAACCGAGTGCCCCATGGTGGCGGTGGGGTTATGGTATGAACAGGCAATAAGCTACGGACAACAAACACAGTTGCATTTTATCAATTGCGATTTGAATGCACGGAGATACCGTGACGACATCCTGTGGCCCATTGTCGTGCCATTCCTTGGCCGTCCTCACCTCAGGTTTCAGCATGTTAACCTGTTTGGGCTGCAGGGGCAGTATTGAGTAGCCGGATAAAAGGTGCCCATTTCAAACGGCCTCGTACTCAATTCTTGCTCGTACAATATGCATATTATTATTACTATTGGATAGAAAACACTCTCTAGTTTCTAAAACCGTTTGAATTATATCTGTGAGTAAAACAGAACTAATTTTGCAGCAAACTTCCTGACAGGAAGTGGAAAATCTGAAATCGATGCTCTCTTCTAGGGCCTGCCTATAAAGGTCCTTGATATTTATTAGAATACAATACTTCATACGTCTTCCACTAGATGTCGACAGGCAGTGAGAGAAGAAATTGAGTGTATAACTTGATCTGGGCTCGAATAAATGCTCTTTGTATGACGTGTCACCAGTTTCCTGTTTTCTGGAGAGCGCGTGAAGGGACCTGGTTTTGCCTTCTGTACAGCTGTACAGCTTTGATTTTATTTGATACATGTGACAATATCATCGTAAAGTATGTTTTTTCAATATAGTTTTATTAGATTATTGAAATTTTTTCGGGACGTTAGGCGTGTTGCGTTGTCTGCGTTTGTTCACGAAGGAGAGCTTAGCGCCACTTTGCTAGCTTTCCGTGCTAATTGACTGGAGAAGAGGACATTCTAAATCCAAACAATGATTGTTCCCGACAAAGGACCCCTTGTAAAACATTCTGATGAAAGATCTTCAAAAGTAGGACCCATTTTATGATGTTATTTCATATATCTGTCGAACATGTTGTACTAGAAGTTTGCGGCCAGGTTTTGGGCACGCTCTCGCCATAACGTAAACTGCATATCGTAATGAAGTTATTTTTAGAATTCTAACACGGCGATTGCATTAAGAACTAGTGTATCTATCATTTCCTATACAACATGTATTTTTTTGTTATGTTTATGAATAGTTATTTGGTCAGAATACGTGAGTGCCAGAAAAATATCCGGACGTTGTGGGAAAAAGATGCTACGTTAGCACAATGTATAACCACTGATTTCAGCTCTAAATATGCACATTTTCGAACAAAACATAAGTGTATGTATAACCTGATGTTATAGGACTGTCATCTGATGAAGCTTATCAAGGTTAGTCAAAAATTATATATCTTTTGCTGGTTTGTTACGATCGCTAACTTTTGCTGCTGGGGAATGGCTTGTGTTTCTGGCTATTGTGGTAAGCTAATATAATGCTATATTGTGTTTTCGCTGTAAAACACTTAAGAAATCGGAAATATTGGCTGGAATCACAAGATGCCTGTCTTTCATTTGCTGTACACCATGTATTTTTCAGAAATGTTTTATGATGAGTATTTAGGTATTTGACGTTGGCGTCTGTAATTACTCTGGCTGCTTCGGTGCCATTTCTGACGGTAGCTGTGATGGTAGCTGCAATGTAAAACTGATTTATAGCTCAAATATGCACATTTTTCGAACAAAACATAGATTTATTGAATAACATGTTATAAGACTGTCATCTGATGAAGTTGTTTGTTGGTTAGTTTAGTTGGTTCTTGGTTAGTTAGGTTGGTTTTGTGCATGCTACCTGTGCTGTGAAAAATGTCTGTCCTTTTTTGTATTTGGTGGTGAGCTAACATAAATATACGTGGTGTTTTCGCTGTAAAACATTTTAAAAATCGGACATGTTGGCTGGATTCACAAGATGTTTATCTTTCAAATGCTGTATTGGACTTGTTAATGTGTGAAAGTTAAATATTTCTAAAAAATATATTTTGAATTTCGCGCCCTGCACTTGAAGTGGCTGTTGTCATATTGTGCCCATATTGCAGCCATAAGAAGTTTTAATAATGAACGTTATCTGTGACCAGCAGGTACATGTCTGTATTCTCAGTCATGTGAAATCCATGGATTAGGCCCTAAATAATTTCTTTCAATTGACTGATTTCCTAATTTGAACTGAATTGTAAAATACTGGAAATCGTTGCATGTTTGTTGCATTTATATTTTTTGTTCAGTATAGATACTGTTGCTCTTAGGCCTCATGTTTCTGGGAAACTTCTTGAATTTTGCTTATCTCTCCATTATCTCTACTGTTCTGATCAATCTCCTCCGAATCGTTCCACTACAGGGAACTTGAGACTTAAAAGAAAACACACATGATGTTTTTCAGCGTACAGTTTGTGTCATTTTCAACCATAACATCATTCTTAGGAACTATATCTCAATCTCTAGGTAGTCCTTTGAAATACAAACTCCTTGAAGTTCCCTGTAGTGTATTGTAACCACAAATTTCTCACTAACTTCCCCCCCTCCCCTCTCCCCCCTCTCCCAAGCTACAGTATAAACACCATGACACTTTTAGAGGGTTCCAGAAGACAAAATCAAACTTTTAGATGGTCCTGGTAGCATTGTTGACACTTTTAGAGGGTTCTAGAAGCATTGTTGACACTTGTAGAGGGTTCAAGTAGCCACCATGACACTTTTAGAGGGTTCTGGTAGCCACCATGACACTTTTAGAGGGTTCTAGTAGCCACCATGACACGTTTAGAGGGTTCTAGTAGCCAGCATGACACTTTTAGAGGGTTCTAGTAGCCACCATGACACTTTTAGAGGGTTCTAGTAGCTACCATGACACGTTTAGAGGGTTCTAGTAGCCACCATGACACTTTTAGAGGGTTCTAGTAGCCACCATGACACTTTTAGAGGGTTCTAGTAGCCACCATGACACGTTTAGAGGGTTCTAGTAGCCACCATGACACGTTTAGAGGGTTCTAGTAGCCACCATGACATGTTTAGAGGGTTCTAGTAGCCACCATGACACTTTTAGAGGGTTCTAGTAGCCACCATGACACTTTTAGAGGGTTCTAGTAGCCAACATGACACTTTTAGAGGGTTCTAGTAGCCACCATGACACGTTTAGAGGGTTCTAGTAGCCACCATGACACTTTTAGAGGGTTCTAGTAGCCACCATGACACTTTTAGAGGGTTCTAGTAGCCACCATGACACTTTTAGAGGGTTCTAGTAGCCAACATGACACTTTTAGAGGGTTCAAGTAGCCACCATGACACTTTTAGAGGGTTCAAGTAGCCACCAAGACACGTTTAGAGGGTTCTAGTAGCCACCATGACACTTTTAGAGGGTTCCAGATGACACCATGACACTTTAAGAGGGTTCTGGTAGCCACCATGACATTTTTAGAGGGTTCTGGTAGCCACCATGACACTTTTAGAGGGTCCTAGTAGCCACCATTACACGTTTAGAGGGTTCTAGTAGCCACCATGACACGTTTAGAGGGTTCTAGTAGCCACCATGACACTTTTAGAGGGTTCTAGTAGCCACCATGACACTTTTAGAGGGTTCTAGTAGCCACCATGACACGTTTAGAGGGTTCTAGTAGCCACCATGACACTTTTAGAGGGTTCTAGTAGCCACCATGACACTTTTAGAGGGTTCTAGTAGCCAACATGACACTTTTAGAGGGTTCTAGTAGCCACCATGACACTTTTAGAGGGTTCTAGTAGCCAACATGACACTTTTAGAGGGTTCAAGTAGCCACCATTACACTTTTAGAGGGTTCAAGTAGCCACCATGACACGTTTAGAGGGTTCTAGTAGCCACCATGACACTTTTAGAGGGTTCAAGTAGCCACCATGACACTTTTAGAGGGTTCAAGTAGCCACCATGACACGTTTAGAGGGTGCTAGTAGCCACCATGACACTTTTAGAGGGTTCTAGTAGCCAACATGACACTTTTAGAGGGTTCTAGTAGCCACCATGACACTTTTAGAGGGTTCTAGTAGCCAACATGACACTTTTAGAGGGTTCAAGTAGCCACCATGACACTTTTAGAGGGTTCAAGTAGCCACCATGACACGTTTAGAGGGTTCTAGTAGCCACCATGACACTTTTAGAGGGTTCTAGTAGCCACCATGACACTTTTAGAGGGTTCTAGTAGCCACCATGACACTTTTAGAGGGTTCTAGTAGCCACCATGACACGTTTAGAGGGTTCTAGTAGCCACCATGACACTTTTAGAGGGTTCCAGATGACACCATGACACTTTTAGAGGGTTCAAGTAGCCACCATGACACTTTTAGAGGGTTCCAGATGACACCATGACACTTTTAGAGGGTTCAAGTAGCCACCATAACACTTTTAGAGGGTTCAAGTAGCCACCATGACACTTTTAGAGGGTTCCAGATGACACCATGACACTTTTAGAGGGTTCTAGTAGCCACCATGACACTTTTAGAGGGTTCTAGTAGCCACCATGACACGTTTAGAGGGTTCTAGTAGCCACCATGACACTTTTAGAGGGTTCTAGTAGCCACCATGACACTTTTAGAGGGTTCAAGTAGCCACCATGACACTTTTAGAGGGTTCAAGTAGCCACCATGACACTTTTAGAGGGTTCCAGATGACACCATGACACTTTTAGAGGGTTCTAGTAGCCACCATGACACTTTTAGAGGGTTCCAGATGACACCATGACACTTTTAGAGGGTTCAAGTAGCCACCATGACACGTTTAGAGGGTTCCAGATGCCACCATGACATTTTTAGAGGGTTCTGGTAGCCACCATGACACTTTTAGAGGGTTCTAGTAGCCACCATGACACTTTTGGAGGGTTCTAGTAGCCATGTTGACAATTTTAGAGGGTTTCAGAAGCCACAATGACACTTGTAGAGGGTTCTAGTAGCCACCATGACACTTTTAGAGGGTTCTAGTAGCCAACATGACACTTTTAGAGGGTACTAGTAGCCATGGTGACACTTTTACAAATGCATGAAGAAGGAAATAAATTCCACAAATGAACTTTTAACAAAGCACACCTGTTAATTGAAATGCATTCCAGGTGACTACCTCATGAAGCTGGTTGAGAGTGTGCAAAGCTGTCATCAAGGCAAAGGGTGGCTACTTTGAAGAATCTGAAATATAAAATATATTTTGATTTGTTTAACACTTTTTTTGGTTACTACATTATTCCATATGTGTTATTTCATAGTTTTGATGTCTTCACTATTATTCTACAATGTAGAAAATAGCAAAAATAAAGAAAAACCCTGGAATAAGTAGGTGTGTCCAAACTTTTGACTGGTACTGTATATAGTTTCCTGATCTTTCTTATATCTCTCAGATATAGGGCTGACACCTCAGTACAAACTTAATTTAGGGGCTACTATCTGTTTTACTGAATACGTTAGTCTATGTGTTTCTATAGGCTAAATAGCAGTAATGCCATTTTTTGTATATATTTATTTTTGATACCTTATAGGGTCTTAAAATGTTAAATCAAATAACTAAACCATCTTAAAACAATTGTTAGTATGTTATACTGGTGCAGTTACACCACGGGAGCCAAATGGCCATATGCCATAGTTGTCATTCTATGGCACAGATGACCTCGCCTCTACGGTCTTTATGGTATCTGTACATCCATATGTCCAGAGGCTCAGCTCGGTGACAGTATTAAGGAGATTTGGGACGTCAGGTAAATATGCATAGATAGACCTTTGACCTTTTAGTTATGTGACCTTTCTCACAGGGAGGGTTAGAATCAGAGAGCCCAGAGAGTGACATCACCATTCTGTCACAAAGCTGAGGGGTAATACTACAAAACAGGATGATCTTGCCTAAATACTCTGAAATAACTTTTTGTTTTTAAATTTTTGACTCAACAACCAGTAAAACAACAGTTATTTCTGGTTGTTTATCAAAAGTTAGTTGGCGAACTCATTGCTCCGTTCTGACAATGGGGGATGTGGTTTTAAGTGTTGTTTCTGTTTCCTCAGTGTTGTGGTGTGTTTGGAAACTGGATGTTAAGTAACTTGTTTACCACAGGTATTCTTTATCCAGACATGGTGTTTTCCATAAACAGACCGATAAGAGTTGTGACCGTTTCTCTTATCTAAACGTAATGACAAAAAAAGGGTTCCACAAGAGTTCTTAATGTCTGTCCCCAAAGGAGAACCCTTTTTGGTTCCAGGTAGAACTCTTTTGAGTTCCATGTAGAACCCTCTGTTGAAAGGGTTCTACCTGGAACCAAAAAGGGTTCTTCAAAGGGTTCTCCTATGGGGACAACCAAAGAACCATTTTAGGTTCTAGATAGTACCTTTGTTCTATGTCAACCACAGATCTTAACCTCTTGGTCATCATCAGAGCATCTATATAGTACATTCAGTTAGAATGGGTGGTATGGGTCTTGTATTAGGGGTGTGTTTGGTCTGTGGATGATATGGGTCTTGTATTAGGGGTGTGTTTGGTCTGTGGATGGTATGGGTCTTGTATTCGGGGTGTGGTCGGGCTGTGGGTAGTATGGGTCTTGTATTAGGGGTGTGTTTGGCCTGTGGATGGTATGGGTCTTGTATTAGGGGTGTGTTTGGGCTGTGGGTGGTATGGGTCTTGTATTCGGGGTGTGGTCGGGCTGTGGGTAGTATGGGTCTTGTATTAGGGGTGTGTTTGGTCTGTGGATGGTATGGGTCTTGTATTCGGGGTGTGGTCGGGCTGTGGGTGGTGTGGGTCTTGTATTAGGGGTGTGTTTGGGCTGTGGGTGGTGTGGGTCTTGTATTCGGGGTGTGGTCGGGCTGTGGGTGGTGTGGGTTGGGTTGTGGGTGTGGTTGGGGTGTGGTTGGGGGTGTGGTTGGTGTGGTTGGGTTGTGGGTGGTGTGGGTCTTGTATTCGGGGTGTGGTCGGGCTGTGGGTGGTGTGGGTCTTGTATTAGAGGTGTGTTTGGTCTGTGGATGGTATGGGTCTTGTATTCGGGGTGTGGTCGGGCTGTGGGTGGTGTGGGTCTTGTATTAGGGGTGTGTTTGGTCTGTGGATGGTATGGGTCTTGTATTAGGGGTGTGTTTGGTCTGTGGATGGTATGGGTCTTGTATTCGGGGTGTGGTCGGGCTGTGGGTGGTGTGGGTCTTGTATTAGGGGTGTGGTTGGGTTGTGGGTGGTGTGGGTCTTGTATTCGGGGTGTGGTCGGGCTGTGGGTGGTGTAGGTCTTGTATTAGAGGTGTGTTTGGTCTGTGGATGGTGTGGGTCTTGTATTAGGGGTGTGTTTGGTCTGTGGATGGTGTGGGTCTTGTATTAGGGGTGTGGTTGGGTTGTGGGTGGTTGGGTCTTGTATTCGGGGTGTGGTTGGGTTGTGGGGGGTTGGGTCTTGTATTAGGGGTGTGATTGGGTTGTGGGGGGTTGGGTCTTGTATTAGGGGTGTGTTTGGGTTGTGGGGGGTTGGGTCTTGTATTAGGGGTGTGGTTGGGTTGTGGGGGGTTGGGTCTTGTATTAGGGGTGTGATTGGGTTGTGGGGGGTTGGGTCTTGTATTAGGGGTGTGGTTGGGTTGTGGTTGGTGTGGGTCTTGTATTCGGGGTGTGTTTGGTCTGTGGGTGGTTGGGTCTTGTATTAGGGGTGTGGTCGGGCTGTGGGTGGTGTGGGTCTTGTATTAGGGGTGTGGTTGGGTTGTGGGGGGTGTGGGTCTTGTATTAAGGGTGTGGTCGGGCTGTGGGTGGTGTGGGTCTTGTATTCGGGGTGTGGTCGGGCTGTGGGTGGTGTGGGTCTTGTACTAGGGGTGTGTTTGGGTTGTGGGTGGTGTGGGTCTTGTATTAAGGGTGTGGTCGGGCTGTGGGTGGTGTGGGTCTTGTATTAGGGGTGTGGTTGGGCTGTGGGTGGTGTGGGTCTTGTATTAGGGGTGTGTTTGGGCTATGGGTGGTCTTGACTAAGGGGAGGAGGTGAAGGTGGAGGTTGCAGTAGTAAAGGGTTGGCACTTTCAGACATTATTAAGGGTTGGCACTTTCAGACATTATAAAGGGTTGGCACTTTCAGACATTATAAAGGGTTGGTGTTCCTGAACTAAAATGAAGCACTTTCAATGGAGATTCACAAGACAGGCCTTTTGACATTAGACACATGTTCTGTGTCACAAATGAGATCCTGTTCCCTGTACACTGCACTACTTTTGACCAGGGCCCATAGTGCACTAAATAGGGAAAAGGGTGCCATTTTGGACCTAATCGTGGTTATGGAAGTCCCGGACTTGAATTAGCAAAGGAAGTGTGTGTTTGTTCAGTGTCCTGTCAGGGGAGAGGCATGTAGCCAGACAGAAATAGCTCCCAAAACTTTCTCCCCTCTTTTCATCTGAGATGTGTGGGTGGACAGGACCTCTGAGACAAACAATGACATCAGGATCAACACCATACGCACACACACACACACACACACACACACACACACACACACACACACACACACACACACACACACACACACACACACACACACACAGACACACACACACACACACACACACACACACACACACACACACACACACACACACACACACACACACACACACACACACACACACACGGTCATGCAGGGTTAGGTGATGTCATCCCCTGGCTGCCCCCATGATCACCCCCTTGGGACTCCTAACCCCGAGGAGACACCTGTACATCATTAACACACTGGAGAGGGGGAGGAGGAGGAGGGGAAAAGGGGGAGGAGTGGGGGAGAGGGAGAGAAAGAGGGGGGAGGAGAGGGAGAGGGAAAGGGAGGAGGAGAGGAGGACAGGGGTAGGAAAGGAGAGGGAAAGGGAGGAGGAGAGGAGGACAGGGGTAGGAAAGGAGAGGGAGAGGGAGAGGAGAACAGGGGTAGGAGAGGGAGAGGAGAGGGAAAGGGAGGAGGAGAGGAGGACAGGGGTAGGAAAGGAGAGGGAGAGGGAGAGGAGAACAGGGGTAGGAGAGGGAGAGGAGAGGGAAAGGGAGGAGCAGAGGAGGACAGGGGTAGGAAAGGAGAGGGAGAGGAGGAGGAGAGGAGGACAGGGGTAGGAGAGGGAGAGGAGAGGGAAAGGGAGGAGGAGAGGAGGACAGGGGTAGGAAAGGAGAGGGAGAGGGAGAGGAGAACAGGGGTAGGAGAGGGAGAGGAGAGGGAAAGGGAGGAGGAGAGGAGGACAGGGGTAGGAAAGGAGAGGGAGAGGAGGAGGAGAGGAGGACAGGGGTAGGAGAGGGAGAGGAGAGGGGGAGAGGGAGAGGAGGAAAGGGGTTAGGAGAGGGAAAGGGAGAGGGGGAGAAGAGGAGGACAGGAGGACAGGGGTATGAGAGGAGAGGGAGAGGAGGAGAGGACAGGGGTAGGAGAGGAGAGGTAGAGGGAGAGGAGGACAGGAGGACAGGGGTATGAGAGGAGAGGAGGAGGAGAAATGTCTATACCGCCAGAACCACTAAGGGTATTTATAATATAGTCTATACCGCCAGAACGTATATAAGGTATATAGTACATCAAGTTAAATAAAATTGTCATTAATCGCGTTATTATTTCTAATTAACGCATTTGTATCTGGATCTTTTAAAATTATAACTGGTTTGTATTCTTTTTGTGAGAGCGGCAAGATATTTACCAGGATTATTTGCCATTAAGTAGTATGCTTTATTTGAGTTCAATCTGTAGTTGTTGGCTCTCTTTAAGTGTAAAAGATCGTATTCAAAAACGTAATTTTCTTCTTTACGTTGTAAAGATGTTTTGGTGGGCTTTTTTAAAAATAGTGATTTATTTTTCATTAACTTTTCTTCTTTTAACTTTGGCCGAGTATGAGATTATCATTCCGCTAATGTACACCTTAAAGACATCCCAAATTATACCGGGGGTTGGCTTTTCTCTGTCCTCTATGTCTACATCTGTAATAATAAAGAGTTCTATTTTTATGTATTTAACACATTTCGGGTCCAAAAGATGAGCTCTGTTCATTCTCCAAATTCTGTCACTAAGTGTATTTTCTGTTGGTGTAATTCAGCATGACACTGGAGAATGAGCCGATATCACTATATCATGAATTTTTTAATCCAGTAAATGGTTGAGTGCATTTTTAGAGATAAAACAATGTAGTACATTCTTGAATAGTTTTTCTTATTTTGAAAAAAAGGAATGGTCTTTTGTAGTTGGGAATAGTGATCTCCAGGAGTCAGTGTTGTGTTCGAGACCACCTAAAGCAAGACCGAGTCAAGACCAAGACCAGAGCAAATTTAGTCTGAGTCAAGAACAAGACTGGGGGCCTCCCGGGTGGCGCAGTGGTCTAGGGTACTGCATCACAGCGCTAGCTGCGCCACCAGAGTCTCTGGGTTCGCGCCCAGGCTCTGTCGCAGCTGGCCGCGACCGGGAGGTCCGTGGGGCGACGCACAATTGGCCTAGCGTCGTCCGGGTTAGGGAGGGTTTGGCCGGTAGGGATATCCTTGTCTCATCGTGCTCCAGCGACTCCTGTGGCGGGCCGGGCACAGTGCGCGCTAACCAAGGGGGCCAGCTGCACAGTGTTTCCTCCGACACATTGGTGCGGCTGGCTTCTGGGTTGGAGGCGCGCTGTGTTAAGAAGCAGTGCGGCTGGTTGGGTTGTGCTTCGCATGGCTTTCGACCTTCGTCTCTCCCGAGCCCGTACGGGAGTTGTAGCGATGAGACAAGATAGTAATTACTAGCGATTGGATACCACGAAAATTGGGGAGAAAATGGGATAAAATAAAAAAAAGAAGAAAAAAAAAGAACAAGACTGGAGGAGGGACTAGACCAATTCAAGGCCAAGACTGAAGCAAATTGAGTCTGATTCAAGACCAAGACAGGAGGTGGGGTGAGACCGAGTCAAGACCAAGACAGGAGGGGGGGCGAGACGGAGTCAAGACCAAGACAGGAGGGGGGGGGGCTTACAACGTTATGCTAATCACATTAGCGCATGTTAGCTCAACCGTCCCAGTGGATCCTGTAGTGGCTCTAGCAAAGTCAGCCAATGGCTAGGCCATCAGAAGCTAGATAAAGGCATCTGCCATTCAACTGTATCAGGGAATCATTTTTGGAGTGACAGTGGAATCAACCAATCACATCTTGACTTAATAAATTGGACCGTTTTTTTACAAAAACGTATGGAAACTTCTGCATTCTTGAAGGCCAAGAGGTCACTGGGCAATGGCTAGCAGTAGTTTCCCCACGGTCTAGCTAGCTATTTTTTGTGTTGTTGTGGGCTAGTTTGCAGCGGCTGAGGCAGGTATTATCAAAGAGGATGTTGTTACTACTTTGTTGGCTTCTCCCTTTTCAATAATAACTTTCAACAAGTTTCTGTTTCAAATGATCATCTGGTGAGTGGAACTGTGCTTTATATTGCAGCGCGCTTGTTGGTGACATTTTATTTTAGTTGACAAGCGACTACATTCATATGGTCATTTTCAAGTTTTATGAATTCTTAGCATATCTGGGAATTACATATACTAAGGCATTTGTGAAAATTCTATAGCAATATAGAGTGGAAAAGTGGCGGTGTGTTTGGACAATTAACAGACACTGCAGTAAATTAAACGTAATTAAAACATCTGTCTGTCCAGGACCGGAGTCTACACAGACCAGTGCGCCATAGCCAATCAGAGCTACAAACAAGCCATTTGCCACACAGGCCTGCCATCATTCACCTTGAACTGGACTGTGTGTTTACAGGAAGTAGGGCCTGTCATCATTCACTTTGAACTGGACTGTGTGTTTACAGGTAGTAGGTCCTGCCATCATTCACCTTGAACTGGACTGTGTGTTTACAGGAAGTAGGGCCTGTCATCATTCACTTTGAACTGGACTGTGTGTTTACAGGCAGTTGGGCCTGACATCATTCACCTTGAACTGGACTGTGTGTTTACAGGCAGTAGGGCCTGACATCATTCACCTTGAACTGGACTGTGTGTTTACAGACAGTAGGGCCTGTCATCATTCACTTTGAACTGGACTGTGTGTTTACAGGCAGTAGGGCCTGTCATCATTCACTTTGAACTGGACTATGTGTTTACAGGCAGTAGGGCCTGTCATCATTCACTTTGAACTGGACTGTGTATTTACAGACAGTAGGGCCTGTCATCATTCACTATGAACTGGACTGTGTGTTTACAGGAAGTAGGGCCTGCCATCATTCACTTTGAACTGGACTGTGTGTTTACAGGAAGTAGCAACAGCGTGACTTTAGATCATTAGAACACATTCACCAATAGCCATAAAATACACCGGAATGGATTTCTGCAAATATGTAAATACAACGGGAGTCGTCTGACATTTGGGATATTTATTGTCCTACTGATCATACAACCATGAAAAAGGTAGGCTTTCACTTCCTCAATTATGCACATCAACAACAACAATATCAACAACTGATGTTAGCCAGAGCAAGATAAGCTAAAATCTAAGGAAGGAACATGAGATAAATCCTCTCAAACTTGTTCAGCTCCTCGTCCTTCTGCAGCTTGCCTGCCAATACATGCTGTCTCAACCAAGTTCTTTGACTAACTACTACTTTTTTTTTACCTACTTCTACTGACACAGGTCACATTCAGCAGTGTTTCATGTTCGTAAATGCATCATTTGTTCGGTTCCACAGGTGCATGTTCATTAATTATTAATGGTTCATTGAACAAGCACGGGGAAACAGTGTTTAAACCCTTTACAATGAAGATCTGTGAAGTTATTTTGATTTTTTAAGAATTATCTGTAACGCTCTGGGTGTCGGGGGTGTGAAGTCAGGCGCAGGAACAACAGAGAGTTCAATATAGTGCTTTTAATGCGCACACGGGAAACAATGTCCCCACGAAAACACTGGGTGAAACAAAACAAATGTCCCATACACGGGGGACAAAAACCCAGTCCAAATATACTCTATGAACGCAACAAACAAATACGTTCGTCTACTCCCGAATCCCAATGTACAACTGAATCAATCCCGCACAAAGAAACGTACGGGCTGGCTGACTAATAAAGCCCAACTAATGATAATCACCTCCACACAGGTGTAACAAATAAACACATAAGGAGGGGGAGGAAAAAGAGTCAGTGGCAGCTAGTAGGCCGGCGACGACCGCCGAGCGCCACCCGAACGGGAAGGGGAGTCACTTTCGTTCGGAGTTGTGACATTATCTTTGAAAGACAGGGTCCTGAAAAAGGGCTGTTTCTTTTTTTTGCTTATCTGCTTATCTGAGTTTATCTGCTTCCCAAGCTTTTGTCAGATATTATTCATCCTAATCAAACAGGTTTTTTACGTGGACGATACATTGGAGATTATAAAAGACAAGTACTGGAAACAATAGAACACTACAAAATATTGGGGAAACCAGGCCTGGTTTTCATAGCTGACTTTGAAAAGGCTTTTGATAAAGTATGACTGGAGTGTATATATAGATGCCTGGAATATTTAAATTTTGGAGAATGTCTTATAAAATGAGTTAAAGTTATGTATAGTAACACTGGGTGTAAAATAGTAAATAATGGCTACATCTCAGAAAGTTTTAAACTGTCAGGAGGAGTAAAACAAGGTTGTCCACTATTGGCATATCTATTTATTATTGCCATTGAAATATTAGCTGTTAAAATTAGATCCAACAATAATATTAAGGGATTAGAAATCCGTGGCTTAAAAACTAAGGTGTCATTGTACGCTGATGATTCATGTTTTCTTTGAAATCCACAATTAGAATCCATCCACAGCCTCATAGAGGATCTAGATACTTTTTCTAACCTCTCTGGATTAAAACCAAATTATGATACGTGTACTATGTTACGTGTTGGATCACAAAAAAATACAATTGTAGTACCGTGTAGTTTACCAATAGCATCTTACGGGGATGTGGACATACTCGGTATACATATCCCGAAAGAAAGAAATGATCTCACTCCCCAAATGTTTAATAGATAGTTAGCAAAAATACATAAAATCTTGCAATCACGGATAGGAAAATACCTGTCTATTTGTGGAAAAATCACCCTGATTAACTCTTTAGTCATGTCCCAGTTTACCCTGATTCTCTCTTTAGTCATATCCCAGTTTACCCTGATTCTCTCTTTAGTCATATCCCAGTTTACCCTGATTAACTCTTTAGTCATATCCCAGTTTACCCTGATTCTCTCTTTAGTCATATCCCAGTTTACCCTGATTCTCTCTTTAGTCATATCCCAGTTTACCCTGATTAACTCTTTAGTCATATCCCAGTTTACCCTGATTCTCTCTTTAGTCATATCCCAGTTTACCCTGATTAACTCTTTAGTCATATCCCAGTTTACCCTGATTCTCTCTTTAGTCATATCCCAGTTTACCCTGATTCTCTCTTTAGTCATATCCCAGTTTACCCTGATTCTCTCTTTAGTCATATCCCAGTTTACCCTGATTCTCTCTTTAGTCATATCCCAGTTTACCCTGATTAACTCTTTAGTCATATCCCAGTTTACCTATTTGCTTATGGTTTTGCCTACACCCAGCGACCTGCTTTTCAAATTATATGAGCAAAAAATATAAACATTTATTTGGAATGGCAAGCCAAACAAAATTAAAAGGGCCTATTTATATAATGAATATGAATTTGGAGGGCAGAAATGATTACATATTAAAGCATTAGACCATTATGACTAAAGGCATCAATCATACAAAAGTTATATTTAAATCCAAAATGGTTCTCTAGTAAATTAGTAAGAATGTCTCACCCCATGTTCAAGAATGGCCTTTTTACCTTTATTCAGATTACAACCGCTCACTTTCGGTTATTTGAAAATGAAATAATCTCCAAAATATCGCTATGTTTTAAACAAGCCACAGAAAGTTGGTTGCAATTTCAGTTTAATCCACCTGAAAAGACAGAACAAATAATACAACAAATATTGTGGTTAAACTCAAATATAGTAATTGATTAAAAAAAACTTTATTTTTCGAAAAAAGAAAAAAAAAGGTATAATCTTTGTAAATTATATCAGAAATAGGACTGGTGGAGTTATGTCACACATGCAGCTAACACAGACATATGGAAATGTCTGCTCTACCCAAAATTACAACCAACTAATTGCAGCATTACCACAAAAATGTAAGAGGCAAGTGGAAGGGGGAAAAAGTAAAGAACATGTCTGGCGGCCCTGCGGTAAAGACCAACATTGGTTAAAGAAAATTGTGATAAACAAAAATATATCCCAGTTTCATTTTTAAGCTGGAAGTGGAAGCCTAAGTGTTGTGGTTTATTAGTTTACTCCAATTGGGGAATAATAAAGGAAAGTATATTCTAAAAAGAAGTGTGTATATGTATAAATATATATATATATATATACTGTATATACTTGGCTAAGGTGTATGTAAACTTCCGACTTCAAATGTACATTTGTTTTAAAGGCACACATAGCCTACATATCAATGCATACACACAAACTATCCAGGTCAAATAGTGGAGAGGTGTTGTGCCGCGAGGTGTTGCTTTATCTGTTATTTGAAACCAGGTTTGCTGTTTATTTGAGCAATATGAGATGGAAGGAAGTTCCATGCAATAATAGCTCTATATAATACTGTACGCTTTCTTGAATATGTTCTGGATTTGGGGACTGTGAAAAGACCCCTGGTGGCATGTCTGGTGGGGTAAGTGTGCCCCCCGGTGATACGTTGTGCCCCCCGGTGATACGTTGTGCCCCCCAGTGATACGTTGTGCCCCCCGGTGATACGTTGTGCCCCCCGGTGATACGTTGTGCACCACCCTCTGGAGAGCCATGCTGTCCAGGACTACAGGATAGGTAAAGGTCCAGTGCACTACTTTTGTGAAAAAATACTTGTAAAAAATGTATAACATTCAGGGGTTGCTGCAGCATCCTCAGCATCCCCTATACTTCCCACGACTACTTGAAAAAGAAGGCTTGGTCTCAATGGGATTCCATGTTTAAACACACTCCTTTTCACTTTGACAATTAGACAAAACAAAACATGACTCAGCATTTTAAATAATAATCTATAACATCCCATGTCCTTGGAATAACTTCCACTGGGTTGACTTGCTACATAACAAACACAGTCCTTGGTTGTCTATCTGTAGTTTCACTCTACAGCCCAGGGCTTCTGTTCTTTTCTGTTCAGGCTGGTGGTACAGTCCTGGGATGACCTCGCTGCTTGTGACTGACTGGACTATCACTTTTCGCTAACACACACGTGCGCACACCCACACCAACACACACACACACACACACACACACACACACACACACACACACACACACACACACACACACACACACACACACACACACACACACACACACACACACACACACACACACACACACACACACACACACACACACACAGCCCAAGCTGTATCTAAACAAAATTACCCTCCGAAACCAGAAGCAGGTGTAAGATCATCTGATAGCATTTCATATATGTAACCTCTCTCCCAAATCTCCCCACCACACATTGAACACACATGATTGCAAACAATACATCTTATCACACTTCACAAAGGAGAACAAAAAAGGAGAACTTATATAAGAAAATCCAGTACATTCTGGTTGAATGTACTTGACTGTTTCCACATTTTGTTGTCTTACAGGCTGAATTTTAAATGGATTAAATTGAGATATTTTGCCACTGGCCTCTACACACAAAAATGTTTTTATTTTTATTTATTTTTTACAAATTAATAAAAAATGAAAAGGTGAAATGTCTTGAGTATTCAACCCCTTTGTTATGTTATGGAGCTTAAATTAGTTCAGGAGTAAAAAAGTGCTTAACAAGTCACATAATAAGTTGCATGGACTCTGTGTAATTATGGTGTTTAACATGATTTTTGAATGACTACCTCATCTCTGTACCCCACACATACAATTACTGTATCTGTAAGGTCCCTCAGTCGAGCATTGAATTTCAAACACAGATTCAACCACAAAAGACCAGGGAGGTTTTCCAAAAAGCCTCGCAAAGAAGGCTACCTATTGATAGAAGAATAAAACAAATCTGACATTGAATATCCCTTTGAGCATGGTGAAGTTATTAATTACACTTTAGATGGTGTATCAATACACCCAGTCACTACAAAGATACAGGCATCCTTCCTAACTCAGTTGCCGGAGAGGAAGGAAACCCCTCAGATATTTCACTATGAGGGAAAAGGAAAGGGGATACCAATATTTTTTTTTAGGGGGTGGATCATCTTTATTCTTTGCAGATAGATTGTTGCTTCTTGTAAATGTCTGGGGCATTATGGGGCATAATTTCAATTTAGGAGAATCTCTTATAATATGGGTTAAAGTAAAAAAATTCCCCCATATATTTTTGGGGTAAATGTACACAGTTGAAGTCGCAAGTTTACATACACCTTAGCCAAATACATGTAAACTCCGTATTTTTCACAACTCCTGACATTTTATCCTAGTAAAAATGAGCTTTTTTAAAAATGCGACCCAGTCGCACACAGCTTTTATTTCTTTCATCACATTCCCAGTGGGTCAATTAGTATTTGGTAGAGTTGCCCTTAAATAGTTTAACTTGGGTCAAACGTTTCAGGTAGCCTTCCACAAGCTTCCCACAATAAGTTGGGTGAATGTTCCTCCTGACAGAGCGTGCTCGCACACACGTTTTCAGTTCTGCCCACAAATGTTCTATAGGATTGAGGTCAGGGCTTTGTGATGGCCACTCCAATACCTTGACTTTGTTGTCCTTAAGCCATTTTGCCACAACTTTGGAAGTATGCTTGGGGTCATTGTCCATTTGGAAGACCCATTTGTGAACAAGCTTTAACTTCCTGACTGATGTCTTGAGATGTTGCTTCAATATATCCATATATATTTTCTCACTCATGATGCCATCTATTTTGTGAAGTGCACCAGTCCCTCCTGCAGCAAAGCACTCCCACAACATGATGCTGCCACCCCCGTTCTTCACGGTTGGGATGGTTTTCTTCGGCTTGCAAGCCTCCCCCTTTTTCCTCCAAACATATCGATCGTCATTATGGCCAAACAGTTCTATTTTTGTTTCATCAGACCAGAAGACATTTCTCCAAAAGTATGATCTTTATCCCCATGTGCAAACCGTAGTCGGGCTTTTTTATGGCGGTTTTGGAGCAGTGGCTTCTTCCTTGCTGAGCAGCCTTTCAGGTTATGTCGATATAGGACTCGTTTTACTGTGGATATAGATACTTTTGTACCTGTTTCCTCCAGCATCTTCACGAGGTCCTTTGCTGTTGTTCTGGGATTGATTTGCGCTTTTCGCACCAAAGTACGTTCATCTCTAGGAGACAGAACGAGTGTCCTTCCTGAGCGGTATGACGGCTGTGTGGTCCCATGGTGTTTATACTTACGTACTATTGTTTGTACAGATGAACATGGTACCTTCAGGCGTTTGGAAATTGCTCCCAAGGATGAACCAGACTTGTGGAGGTCTACACATTTTTTTTCTGAGATCTTGGCTGATTTCTTTTGATTTTCCCATGATGTCAAGCAAAGAGGCACTGAGTTTGAAGGTAGGCCTTGAAATACATCCACAGGTACACCTCCAGTTGACTCAAATGATATCAATTAGAAGCTTCTAAAGCCATGACATAATTTTCTAGATTTTTCCAAGCTGTTTAAAGGCACAGTCCACTTAGTGTATGTAAACTTCTGACCAACTGGAATTGTGATACAGTGAATTATAAGTAAAATAATCTGTCTGTAAACAATTGTTGGAAAAATACTTGTGTCATGCACAAAGTAGATGTCCTAACCAACTTGCCAAAACTATAGTTTGTTAACAAGAAATTTGTGGAGTGGTTGAAAAATGAGTTTTAATGACTCCAACCTAAGTGCATATAAACTTCCAACTTCAACTGTATGTAGTTCTGTCCTTGAGCTGTTCTGTCTATTGATGTTCTGTATTATGTCATGTTTCAAGTTTTGTGTGAACCCCAGGAAGAGTAGCTGCTGCTTTTGCAACAGCTATTGGGGATCCTAATAAAATACCAAAATACCAAAACTACCTGCCCTCCAGGACATCTTCGCTACACACGTGTATGTGACCAATGACATCTGCTAAACACGTGTATGTGACCAATAAATATGATTTTATTTTATTTTATTTGCGGACCGATATGGCCGTCTGCAGCACGGGCAAAAACATTTTTCCACCCACCCGTTGAAGAAGGTTGCGTCACCCCCAAACTACTATGCACATAATCATAGAAATTCACAATATTTACAATTGCAATGCAATAAAAACACAACATTTACAAGCAATTTAAGAAAAGTAACTTAAGAAACAGGATAATGGAAAACAGTAGGATATATATATTGTACAGTACTATAGTTACCCTCAATAGGAGATATATGCTCTACAGTACTAGAATTACCCTCAATAGGAGATATATGCTCTACAGTACTAGAATTACCCTCAATAGGAGATATATGCTGTACAGTACGAGAATTACCTTCAATTTGATATCAGCACTTCTGGGGCAAAGAGAAAAGGATGGTTCTGGTGTTAAGTCTAATGACAACATGTAATGTGGTTGATATACTCCTAATTACATTAGGTACAGCTATGTCTTCAGTTTGACAGATATACTCTTAATTACATTAGGTACAGCCATGTCTTCAGTTTGATATTAGCCATGTGGGGTTTGAATCACAATACATACATCTTAAGATATTGACATCTTAATTCTTGTAATTTGCATCGTTATCTGTGTGCTTGTCTGGCACTGGATATATAATCCTCTGAGGCAAAGCACTCTTCACAGACACAATGAGAATGTAACTGTCAAAATAAACAAAGAGAAAAACGTATCAGAGACTGCAGCTGCTTGGTTGAAAACGTTTTGATAGAGGGACTCTGAGGGCTGTGAAGTTCTAGAAACATTTTGACAGAGGAACTCTGAGGGCTGTGAAGTTCTAGAAACATTTTGACAGAGGAACTCTGAGGGCTGTGAAGTTCTAGAAACATTTTGACAGAGGAACTCTGAAGGGCTGTGAAGTTCAGAAACGTTTTGATAGAGGAACTCTGAGGGCTTTAAAGTCCCAATGTCACGGCCGTTGAAGGAGGAGGACCAAGGTGCAGCGTGGTGGGCATACATTTTCTTTATTTAAGAATGACGCTGACAAAAAACAATTAACCATACAAAAACAAACCGTGAAGCTCAAAGGCTATGTGCCCTAAACAAAGTCAACTTCCCACAAACACAGGTGAAAAAAAGAGCTACCTAAGTATGGTTCCCAATCAGAGACAACGATAGACAGCTGTCCCTGATTGAGAACCATACCCGGCCAAAACATAAAAATTGAAAATCATAGTAACACAAAACATACCCCAACTCACGCCCTAACCAAACCAAAATAGAGACATAAAACGGATCTCTAAGGTCAGGGCGTGACACCCAGAAACATTTTGATAAAGGACCTCTGAAGGGCTGTAAAGTCCCAGAAACATTTTGATAGAGGACCTCTGAAGGGCTGTAAAGTCCCAGAAACATTTTGATAGAGGACCTCTGAAGGGCTGTAAAGTCCCAGAAACATTTTGATAGAGGACCTCTGAAGGGCTGTAAAGTCCCATAAACATTTTGATAGAGGACCTCTGAGGTCTGTAAAGTCCCGGAAACATTTTGATAGAGGACCTCTGAGGGCTGTAAAGTCCCAGAAACATTTTGATAAAGGACCTCTGAAGGCTGTAAAGTCCCGGAAACATTTTGATAGAGGACCTCTGAAGGGCTGTAAAGTCCCAGAAACATTTTGATAGAGGACCTCTGAAGGGCTGTAAAGTCCCAGAAACATTTTGATAGAGGACCTCTGAAGGCTGTAAAGTCCCAGAAACATTTTGATAGAGGACCTCTGAAGGGCTGTAAAGTCCCAGAAACATTTTGATAGAGGACCTCTGAAGTTTTGGGCTGTGACCAAATAATTATTTTCCACCATAATTTGCAAATAAATTCATAAAAAATCCTACAATGTGATTTTCTGGATTTTTTTTCCTCATTTTGTCTGTCATAGTTGAAGTGTACCTATGATGAAAATTACAGGCCTCTCTCATCTTTTTAAGTGGGAGAACTTGCACAATTGGTGGGTGACTAAATACTTTTTTGCCCCACTGTATATCACTTCGGGTTAGATTTTCTCAGGTTTTCGCCTGCAGAATCAGTTTTGTTATACTCACAGACAATATTTTGACAGTTTTGGAAACTTTGGAGTGTTTTCTATCCTAATCTGTAAATGATATGCATATTCTACGATCTGGACCTGAGAAATAGTCCGTTTACCTTGGGAACGTTATTTAAAACCTCTTGACCCCTAGTGTCAAGAGGTTAATTAATTAGTCAAGTCAGTTAAGAACAAATTCTTATTTACAATGACGGCCTACCCGTACCAAACCCGGATGACGTTGGGCCAAATGTGAGCCACCCTGTGGGACTCCCGATCACGGCCGGATGTGATACAGCCTTTTAGCTCCCCCCAAAGATAGAATAACTACCCCCCCCCACACACACAGTATAAGCCCCACACATCCCAGGCTGTAGCTCTTTGACCATTCAGAAGCCAACTCACCCCTTGCATTTTGGATTCAAAGAGCTAGACCAGAGAGTCACCTGCACCAGAGGGAGGGAGGGGACGAAGGACAGAAGGGAGAGAGGGTAGGAGGTGTGGGGGGCGGGGAGGGGGAGAGAGAGAGGAAGGGAAGGAGAAAGAGAGAGAGAGAAGGAAGGAGAGAGAGAGACTAGAAAGAGAGGAATGAGAGGGAGGCTAGTGGTGGAAAAATGACATCATCTCTCCTGAAATGTCCCCATTATCTCAAACCCAGCTTAGTTTATCCACACACACATGCGCACGCTTATCATCAGAGCCACAAGAGATGACATCATTACCCCTCTCTATACCCCTCCCCCTGCGTCTTTCTGTGATTTCTTCTGCCGGTCAGGCTGCTTGTGTGTGTGTGTCTTTCATCTGAATATCTGAGCAATTCAGAGCATATTGATTCACGTGTCTTTGTTAAAGACTCAGAAAGACAGCTTGAAAAAGCACTAATGGGAAATGATGTGTAATGTCTCATGACTGCAATGGTAATGATTTCTGTGACTGTTTGATGTTGTGCATTTTGATGTCTTTCATCTGTCAGTTCACTACTTGCTGACCAAATGTTTTCATTTATGATCCTCCACAAACTTTATTTCCAGTTCAACAGACAGCAGACTGTAGATGGTTCTGATGTTTGATCTAGTTCAACAGATTGTAGATGGTTCTGGTGTTTGATCTAGTTCAACAGATTGTAGATGGTTCTGGTGTTTGATCCAGTTCAACAGACAGTAGATGGTTCTGGTGTTTGATCCAGTTCAACAGACAGCAGACTGTAGATGGTTCTGGTGTTTAATCCAGTTCAACAGACTGTAGATGGTTCTGGTGTTTGATCCAGTTCAACAGACTGTAGATGGTTCTGGTGTTTGATCCAGTTCAACAGACAGTAGATGGTTCTGGTGTTTGATCCAGTTCAACAGACTGTAGACTGTAGATGGTTCTGGTGTTTGATCCAGTTCAACAGACAGCAGACTGTAGATGGTTCTGGTGTTTGATCTAGTTCAACAGATTGTAGATGGTTCTGGTGTTTGATCCAGTTCAACAGACTGTAGACTGTAGATGGTTCTGGTGTTTGATCCAGTTCAACAGACTTTAGACTGTAGATGGTTCTGATGTTTGATCCAGTTCAACAGATTGTAGATGGTTCTGGTGTTTGATCCAGTTCAACAGGCAGTAGATTGTTCTGGTATTTGATCCAGTTCAACAGATTGTAGATGGTTCTGGTGTTTGATCCAGTTCAACAGACAGTAGATGGTTCTGGTATTTGATTCAGTTCAACAGACAGTAGATGGTTCTGGTGTTTGATCCAGTTCAACAGAAAGTAGATGGTTCTGGTATTTGATTCAGTTCAACAGACAGTAGATGGTTCTGGTATTTGATTCAGTTCAACAGACTGTAGATGGTTCTGGTGTTTGATCCAGTTCAACAGACTGTAGACTGTAGATGGTTCTGGTGTTTGATCCAGTTCAACAGACTGTAGATGGTTCTGGTGTTTGATCCAGTTCAACAGACTGTAGACTGTAGATGGTTCTGGTGTTTGATCCAGTTCAACAGACTGTAGATGGTTCTAATGTTTGATCTAGTTTAACAGACTCTAGATGGTTCTGGTGTTTGATCCAGTTCAACAGACTGTAGACTGTAGATGGTTCTGGTGTTTGATCCAGTTCAACAGACTGTAGATGGTTCTAATGTTTGATCTAGTTCAACAGATTGTAGATGGTTCTGGTGTTTGATCCAGTTCAACAGACTGTAGACTGTAGATGGTTCTGGTGTTTGATCCAGTTCAACAGACTTTAGACTGTAGATGGTTCTGATGTTTGATCCAGTTCAACAGATTGTAGATGGTTCTGGTGTTTGATCCAGTTCAACAGACTTTAGACTGTAGATGGTTCTGGTGTTTGATCCAGTTCAACAGATTGTAGATGGTTCTGGTGTTTGATCCAGTTCAACAGACTGTAGATGGTTCTGGTGTTTGATTCAGTTCAACAGACAGTAGATGGTTCTGGTGTTTGATCCAGTTCAACAGACAGCAGACTGTAGATGGTTCTGGTGTTTAATCCAGTTCAACAGACAGTAGATGGTTCTGGTGTTTGATCCAGATCAACAGACAGTAGATGGTTTTGGTGTTTGATCCAGTTCAACAGACAGTAGATGGTTCTGGTGTTTGATCCAGTTTAACAGACAGTAGATGGTTCTGGTGTTTGATCCAGTTCAACAGACAGTAGATGGTTCTGGTGTTTGATCCAGTTCAACAGACAGTAGATGGTTCTGGTGTTTGACCCAGTTCAACAGACTGTAGATGGTTCTGGTGTTTGATCCAGTTCAACAGACAGTAGATGGTTCTGGTGTTTGATCCAGTTCAACAGACAGTAGATGGTTCTGGTGTTTGATCCAGTTCAACAGACAGTAGATGGTTCTGGTGTTTGACCCAGTTCAACAGACAGTAGATGGTTCTGGTGTTTGATCCAGTTCAACAGACAGTAGATGGTTCTGGTGTTTGATCCAGTTCAACAGACAGTAGATGGTTCTGGTGTTTGATCCAGTTCAACAGACAGTAGATGGTTCTGGTGTTTGATCCAGTTCAACAGACAGTAGATGGTTCTGGTGTTTGATCCAGTTCAACAGACAGTAGATGGTTCTGGTGTTTGATCCAGTTCAACAGACAGTAGATGGTTCTGGTGTTTGATCCAGTTCAACAGACAGTAGATGGTTCTGGTGTTTGACCCAGTTCAACAGACTGTAGATGGTTCTGGTGTTTGATCCAGTTCAACAGACAGTAGATGGTTCTGGTGTTTGATCCAGTTCAACAGACAGTAGATGGTTCTGGTGTTTGATCCAGTTCAACAGACAGTAGATGGTTCTGGTGTTTGATCCAGTTCAACAGACAGTAGATGGTTCTGGTGTTTGATCCAGTTCAACAGACAGTAGATGGTTCTGGTATTTGACCCAGTTCAACAGACAGTAGATGGTTCTGGTGTTTGATCCAGTTCAACAGACAGTAGATGGTTCTGGTGTTTGATCCAGTTCAACAGACAGTAGATGGTTCTGGTGTTTGATCCAGTTCAACAGACAGTAGATGGTTCTGGTGTTTGACCCAGTTCAACAGACTGTAGATGGTTCTGGTGTTTGATCCAGTTCAACAGACAGTAGATGGTTCTGGTGTTTGATCCAGTTCAACAGACAGTAGATGGTTCTGGTGTTTGATCCAGTTCAACAGACAGTAGATGGTTCTGGTGTTTGATCCAGTTCAACAGACAGTAGATGGTTCTGGTGTTTGATCCAGTTCAACAGACAGTAGATGGTTCTGGTGTTTGATCCAGTTCAACAGACAGTAGATGGTTCTGGTGTTTGATCCAGTTCAACAGACAGTAGATGGTTCTGGTGTTTGATCCAGTTCAACAGACAGTAGATGGTTCTGG
Organism: Salvelinus namaycush; assembly: GCF_016432855.1. Classification (NCBI taxonomy): domain Eukaryota; kingdom Metazoa; phylum Chordata; class Actinopteri; order Salmoniformes; family Salmonidae; genus Salvelinus; species Salvelinus namaycush. The sequence goes on along the minus strand of NW_024058476.1, from coordinate 11,677 downwards.
TGTTTGATCCAGTTCAACAGACAGCAGACTGTAGATGGTTCTGGTGTTTGATTCAGTTCGTTCTTACACATTCCTTTCTCATTCCGTTCCTCCACCTCACATCTCATAGACTATTCCCTTAGGGGATAAAACCACCACACTTCATGGTTTTAGTCTAATCTATTGTTTATAAACACTGTGTCCCAGTGTGGGATTTGAACACACACCCACATGGTGATTGGTTAATTTTCCCTGATGGTTGGGCCACACCACCACCCATATATATATATATATATAAACACACACACACACACACACACACACACAGACACACACACACACACACACACACACACACACACACACACACACACACACACACACACACACACACACACACACACACACACACACACACACACACACACACACACACACACACACACACACACTACCCTATTTACTACATAGTGACCCTATGGGCCCTGTCCAAATTACTTCACTGAATAGGGAATAGGGTGCCATATAGGATTCATGCCAGGTCTTAATGATATCATCTAATTTGCCGAGATGATGTATGAGCTTTAGAATGTTTTGAATATATGCCAAGGTCAGGTCTACAGGCCAGGTCTATTATATAACAGGCAAGGTCTATTTTAATACAGGTCAGGTCTACAGGCCAGGTCTACTATAATACAGCCCAGGTCTACAGGCCAGGTCTATTATAGTACAGGCCAGGTCTATTATAATACAGGGTAGGTCAACAGGTCAGGTCTATTATAATACAGGCCAGGTCTATTATAATACAGGTCAGGTCTATTATAATACAGGTAAGGTCTAACGGCCAGGTCTATTATAAACTAGCCAGGTCTATTATAATACAGGCCAGGTCTACAGGCCAGGCCTATTATAATACAGGACATGTCTACAGGCCAGGTCTATTATAATACAGGTCAGGTCTATTATATTACAGGCCAGGTCTATTATAATACAGAAAAGGTCTATTATAATACAGGCCAAGTCTATTATAATACAGGCCAGGTTTATTATAATACATTCCAGATCTAGTTTACTACAGGTCAGTTCTAGTATAATACTGGCCAGGTCTATGGCCAGGTCAAACATAATACAGACCAGGTAAATTATAATACAGGATAGGTCAATCAAATATCTGCCAGGTCTATTATAATACAGTCCAGGTCTATTAAAATACAGGCCATTGTAAGGCCTGGGTGTCGGAGTGTGGAGTCAACACGCAGGAAACAGCAGGTGCCAAATACAAAATGTTCTTTAATGAACACGGACCATCAAGTCCACCCTATTAACACACTGGGTGTACTATCTAACCAACCCCAGACACGGGGGAAAAGGAACACAGTCCAGAAAACACGTAGCACACAATCAACACCACTACTTACAAGCAAACAATCCCGCACAAAGAAACGTGCGGGCCGGCTGACTAATAAGCCCAACTAATTAACCCTAATACACCACAGGTGAACCCAATAACCACATAGGGAGGGGGAGAAAAAGATCAGTGGCAGCTAATAGGCCGGTGACGACGACCGCTGAACGCCACCCGCACGGGAAGGAGAGCCTGCCTCGGTCGAAGTCGTGACAGTACCCCCCCTCTGACGCGCGGCTCCCGCAGCGCGCCGACACCGGCCTCGAGGTCGACCCGGAGGACGAGGTGCAGGGCGATCCGGATGGAGGCGATGGAAATCCCTCAGCATCGACGGATCCAAAATGTCCCCCACCGGTACCCAGCACCTCTCCTCCGGACCGTACCCCTCCCAGTCCACGAGGTACTGAAGGCCCCTCACCCGGCGTCTCGAGTCCAGAATGGCCCGTATCGTGTACGCCGGGGACCCCCCGATGTCCAGAGGGGGAGGAAGGACCTCCGGCACCTCACCGTGCTGTAGGGGACCAGCTACCACCGGCCTGAGGAGAGACACATGAAACGAGGGGTTAATACGATAATAGGAAGGGAGTTGTAATCGATAACACACCTCGTTTATTCTCCTCAGGACTTTGAAGGGCCCTACACACTGCGGACCCAGCTTCCGGCAGGGCAAGCGGAGGGGCAGGTTTCGGGTCGAGAGCCAGACCCTGTCCCCCGGTACAAACACGGGGGCCTCACTGCGGTGGCGGTCAGCGCTCCTCTTCTGCCGTCCACTGGCTTGTTGGAGAGATTCCTGGACGGCCCTCCATGTCTCCTTGGAACGCTGCACCCATTCCTCCACCGCAGGAGCCTCGGTCTGGCTCGGATGCCATGGTGCCAGGACCGGCTGGTACCCCAATACACACTGAAAGGGGGACACGTTAGTAGAGGAGTGGCGTAGTGAGTTCTGGGCCATTTCAGCCCAGGGAATGTATCTCGCCCACTCCCCTGGCCGGTCCTGGCAATACGACCGCAGAAACCTACCCACCTCCTGGTTCACTCTCTCCACCTGCCCATTACTCTCAGGGTGATACCCGGAGGTCAGGCTGACCGAGACCCCCAAACGCTCCATGAACGCCCTCCATACTCGGGACGTGAATTGGGGGCCCCGATCAGAAACGATGTCCTCCGGCACCCCGTAGTGCCGGAAGACGTGGGTGAATAATGCCTCCGCAGTCTGTAGGGCTGTAGGAATACCGGGCAACGGGAGGAGACGACAGGACTTAGAGAACCGATCCACAATCACCAGTACCGTAGTGTTTCCCTGAGACGGTGGAAGATCGGTCAGAAAATCTACGGACAGGTGCGACCAAGGCCGTTGTGGAACGGGGAGGGGTTGTAACTTCCCTCTAGGAAGGTGCCTAGGAGCCTTACTCTGGGCGCATACCGAACAGGAGGAAACATAAACCCTAACGTCTCTCGCCAAGGTAGGCCACCAATACCTCCCCCGAAGACTCCCCACCGTCCTCTTCACCCCAGGGTGACCCGAGGAGGGTAGAACGTGAGCCCACCGAATCAATTTGTCCCGAACACCAAGCGGCACGTACTTCCGCCCCACCGGACACTGAGGAGGAGCGGGTTCCGCCCGTAACGCCCGCTCGATGTCCGAGTCCACTTCCCACACCACTGGTGCTATCAGCCTTGAGGCGGGAAGGATGGGAGTGGGTTCGGTGGGCCGATCGTCCGAGTCGTAAAAACGGGACAGTGCATCCGCCTTTACGTTCTGAGAGCCCGGTCTATATGTTAACGTAAACTGAAATCGGGTAAAGAACATGGCCCACCTTGCTTGACGTGGGTTCAGTCTCCTAGCTGCCCGAATATACTCCAGATTCTGGTGGTCGGTCCAGATGAGAAAAGGGTGCTTAGCCCCCTCAAGCCAGTGTCTCCACACCTTCAGGGCACTGACCACTGCTAACAACTCCCGGTCCCCCACATCATAGTTACGCTCCGCTGAACTGAGCTTCTTCGAGAAGAAAGCACAGGGGTGGAGTTTTGGTGGCGTACCAGAGCGCTGTGATAGCACGGCACCTACCCCAGCCTCGGACGCGTCCACCTCCACTATGAATGCTAGAGAGGGATCCGGATGCGCCAACACGGGCGCATCCGTGAATAGCGCCTTCAACCTGTTGAAAGCTCCGTCCGCTTTTGCTGACCACTGCAGCCGCACCGGACCCCCCTTCAGCAGTGAGGTAATGGGAGCTGCTACCTGACCAAAACCCCGGATAAACCTCCGGTAGTAGTTGGCAAAACCCAAAAACCGCTGCACCTCTTTTACCGTGGTCGGAGTCGGCCAATTACGCACGGCCTTAATGCGGTCACTCCCTACCACCACGCCCGAGGTGGAAATGTGATAACCCAGAAAAGAGACGGCTCGTTTAGAGAACACACACTTCTCAGCCTTGACATATAGGTCATGCTCCAGCAGTCTACCAAGCACCTTGCGCACCAGAGACACATGTGCGGCGTGAGTGGCTGAATAGATCAGAATGTCATCGATATAAACAACCACTCCCTGCCCGTGCAGGTCCCTGAGAATATCGTCTACAAAGGATTGGAAAACGGCTGGAGCATTCTTTAACCCATATGGCATGACGCAGTACTCATAATGGCCCGATGTGGTACTAAATGCGGTTTTCCACTCGTCTCCTTTCCGAATACGCACCAGACTATACGGGCTCCTGAGATCCAATTTTGTGAAGAACTGCGCTCCGTGAAATGATTCCATTGCCGTAGCAATGAGAGGTAGTGGGTAACTAAACCCTACGGTGATGGCATTTAGACCTCTATAATCAATACACGGACGCAAACCTCCCTCCTTTTTCTTCACAAAAAAGAAACTCGAGGAGGCGGGTGAGATGGAGGACCGAATGTACCCCTGTCCCAGAGACTCAGTGACATATGTCTCCATAGCCACCGTCTCCTCTTGGGACAATGGGTACACGTGACTCTTGGGAAGCGCAGCGTCTACCTGGAGATCTATCGCACAATCCCTTCCCGGTCGATGAGGTGGTAATTTAGTCGCTTTCTTTTTACTGAAAGCGATTGCCAAATCGGCATACTCGGGGGGAATGCACACCGGGGAACCCTGGTCTGGACTTTCCACCGACGTGGCACTGATGGAAACTCCCAAACACCTTCCAGAACACTCCTTTGACCACCCCTGGAGAACCCCCTGTCTCCACGAAATTTTAGGATTGTGCCGGGCCAGCCAGGGAATCCCTAGCACCACTGGAAACGCAGGCGAATCAATAATATAAAAGCTGATACGCTCCTTATGATTCCCCTGCGTCACCATGTCCAGGGGGACAGTGGTCTCCCTGACCACCCCTGACCCTAATGGCCGGCTATCTAGGGAGTGCACGGGAAAGGGAGAATCTATCGGCACAAGCGGAACCCTTAACCTAAGAGTGAGTCCGCGATCCATAAAGTTCCCAGCTGCGCCTGAATCGACTAGCGCCCTATGCTGGGAAGAGGGGAAACATTTCAGAAAAAAAAATCAAGACAAACATGTGACTAACAGGGGGTTCTGGGTGAGTTTGGTGCTGACTCACCTGGGGTGATCGAGAAGCGTTCCGCCTGCCATCTCGACTCCCAGACGGACCCCCCCAGCACCGATCGGCCGTGTGCCCTCTCCGACCACAGCTGGTGCAGGGAGAGCCTCCTCCTCCGGTATCCCTCGGCCCAGCCCCTCCCAACTCCATAGGAATAGGAGCGGAGGGGCTGGGTGGTGGAACGTACAGGACCCTCTCAGAACGCCCGCGGGCAGCCAGCAGATTGTCCAGACGGATGGACATGTCAATCAGCTCATCCAGAGAAAGAGCGGTGTCCCGACATGCTAGCTCCCTGCGGACGTCCTCCCGGAGACTACACCGGTAGCGATCAATAAGGGCCCTGTCATTCCACCCAGATCCTGCAGCCAGGGTCCGGAACTCCAGCGCGTAATCCTGGGCGCTCCTCTTCTCCTGCCTAAGGTGGAACAGTCGTTCTCCCGCCGCTCGGCCCTCTGGAGGATGGTCAAATACGGCCCGAAAACGGCGGGTGAATTCTGGGTAATGCTCCTTCGCCGAGTCTGGGCCATTCCAGACCGCGTTGGCCCACTCCAGAGCACGACCCGTGAGGCAGGAGACGAGGACACGCACCCTCTCCGCTCCCGAGGGAGTGGGTCTTACGGCGGCAAGGTACAGTTCCAGTTGGAGTAGGAACCCCTGGCACCCCACCGCCGATCCATCATAATCCCTCGGGAGTGTCAGACGGAGAGCGCTGGAGCCGAGGAATGAAGAGTCCTGGGCTGGAGGAGCCGAAGGTGGAGAGAGGAAACCACTCCTCTCCCATCGATCCATTCGCTCCATCATCGAATCCATCGCTGTTCCAATACGGTGGAGAACAGTGGTATGCTGGAGCACCCGTTCCTCTATCGATGGGAGAGGGTTGGCTGCTGCTCCTGCTGACTCCATTTCGGGTGCGGGATTCTGTAAGGCCTGGGTGTCGTAGTGTGGAGTCAACACGCAGGAAACAGCAGGTGCCAAATACAAAATGTTCTTTAATGAACACGGACCATCAAGTCCACCCTATTAACACACTGGGTGTACTATCTAACCAACCCCAGACACGGGGGAAAAGGAACACAGTCCAGAAAACACGTAGCACACAATCAACACCACTACTTACAAGCAAACAATCCCGCACAAAGAAACGTGCGGGCCGGCTGACTAATAAGCCCAACTAATTAACCCTAATACACCACAGGTGAACCCAATAACCACATAGGGAGGGGGAGAAAAAGATGAGTGGCAGCTAATAGGCCGGTGACGACGACCGCTGAACGCCACCCGCACGGGAAGGAGAGCCTGCCTCGGTCGAAGTCGTGACAGCCATGTCTATTATATTACAGGCCAGGTCTATTATAGTACAGGCCAGGTCTATTATAATACAGGCCAGGTCTATTATAGTACAGCCCAGGTCTATTATAATATATTCCAGGTCTAGTTTAATACAGGCCAGTTCTAGGATAATACTGGCCAGGTAAAATACAATACTGACCACGTAAATTATAATACAGTCCAGGTCTAATTTAATACAGGCCAGCTCTATTATAATACAGACCTGATTTATTGTAATACATGTCAGATCTATCTAGCTCTATTATACTATAGGCCAGGTCTATTATAATACAGGCCAGGTATATTATAATACAGACCAGGTCTATTATAATACAGACCAGGTCTTTTATAATACAGACCAGGTCTAATATAATACAGACCAGGTCTATTATAATACAGACCAGGTCTATTATAATACAGGCCAGGTCTATTATAATACAGCCAGGTCTATTATAATACAGGCCAGGTATATTATAATACAGGCCAGGTCTATTTTTAATACAGACCAGGTCTATTATAATACAGGCCAGCTCTATTATTATACAGTCTAGATCTATTACAGTACATGCCATGTCTATTATAATACAGATCAGGAATACATGCCAGGTCTATAATAATACCGGCCCGGTCTGTTATAATTCAGGCGAGGTCTATTATAATACAGACCAGGTCTATTATAATACAAGCCAGGTCTATTATAATACAGGCCAGGTCTATTATAATACAGGCCAAGTCTAGTATAATACAGGGCAGGTCTATGATAACACAGGCCAGGTCTATTATAATACAGGCCAGGTCTTTATAATACCAGCCTGGTCTGTTATAATACAGGCGAGGTCTATTACAATACAGATAGGAATACAGGTCAGGTCTATAATAACACCGGCAAGGTCTGTTATAATACAGGCGAGGTCTATTATAATACAGGCCATGTCTATTATAATACAGACCTGGTCTATTATAATACTGGCCAGGTCTTTTATAATACAGGCCAGGTCTACAGACCAGGTCTATTATAATACAAGCCAGGTCTATTATAATACTGGGCTTGTCTATTGTAACACAGGCCAGGTCTACAGGCCAGGTCTATTATAATACAGGCCAGGTCTATTATAATACAGACCAGGTCTATTATAATATAGGCCAGGTCTATAATAATACAGGCCATGTCTATTATAATACAGGCCAGGTCTATTATAATACAGGCCAGGTCTATTATAATACAGGCCAGGTCTACAGACCAGGTCTATTATAATACAGGCCAGGTCTATTATAATACTGGGCTTGTCTATTGTAACACAGGCCAGGTCTACAGACCAGGTCTATTATAATACAGGCCAGGTCTATTATAATACTGGGCTTGTCTATTGTAACACAGGCCAGGTCTACAGGCCAGGTCTATTATAATACAGGCCAGGTCTATTATAATACAGACCTGGTCTATTACATTACAGACCAGGTCTATTATAATACAGGCCAGGTCTATTATAATACTGGGCAGGTCTATTGTAACACAGGCCAGGTCTACAGGCCAGGTCTATTATAATACAGGCCAGGTCTATTATAATACAGCCCAGGTCTATTATAATACAGGCCATGTCTATTATAATACAGGCCAGGTCTATTATAATACAGGCCAGGTCTATTATATTACAGACCAGGTCTATTATAATACAGGCCAGGTCTATTATAATACTGGGCGGGTCTATTGTAACACAGGCCAGGTCTACAGGCCAGGTCTATTATAATACAGGCCAGGTCTATTATAATACAGACCAGGTCTATTATAATACAGGCCATGTCTATTATAATACAGGCCAGGTCTATTATAATACAAACCAGGTATATTATAATACAGTCCAGGTCTATTATAATACAGACCAGGTCTATTATAATACAGGCCAAGTCTATTATAATACAGACCAAGTCTATTATAATACAGACCATGTCTATTATAATACAAACCAGGTATATTATAATACAGGCCATGTCTATTATAATACAGGCCAGGTCTATTATAATACAGGCCAGGTCTATTATAATACAGGCCAAGTCTACTATAATACAGACCGGGTCTACAGGCCAGGTATATTATAATACAGGCCAGGTCTATTATAACACAGACCAGGTCTATTATAATACAGACCAGGTCTATTATAATACAGACCAGGTTTATTATAATACAGGCCAGGTCTACAGGCCAGGTCTATTACAATACAGACCAGGTCTATTATAACACAGGCCAGGTCTATTATAATACAGACCAGGTTTAATATAATACAGGCCAGGTCTATTATAATACAGGCCAGGTCTACTGGCCAGGTCTATTATAATACAGGCAATGACTATTACAATAAGGCCAGGTCTATTATAATAGAGGACAGGTATATTATTATACAGGCCAGGCATATTATAATACAGGCCAGGTCTACTGGCCAGGTCTATTATAATACAGACTAGGTCTATTATTATACATGCCAGGTCTGTTATAATACAGGCCAGGTCTATTATAATCAAGGCCAGGTCTATTATAATACAGGCCAGGTCTATTATAATACATATCAGGTCTACAGGCTAGGTCTATTATAATACAGGCCAGGTCTATTATAATACTGGCCAGGTCTATTATAATACAGGCCAGGTCTACAGGCCAGGTCTATAATAATACCAGCCTGGTCTGTCATAATACAGACCTGGTCTATTACATTACAGACCAGGTCTATTATAATACAGGCCAGGTCTATTATAATACTGGGCAGGTCTTTTGTAACACAGGCCAGGTCTACAGACCAGGTCTATTATAATACAGGCCAGGTCTATTATAATACAGACCAGGTCTATTATAATACAGGCCATGTCTATTATAATGCAGGCCAGGTCTATTATAATACAGGCCAGGTCTATTATATTACAGACCAGGTCTATTATAATACAGGCCAGGTCTATTATAATACAGGGCAGGTCTATTATAATACAGGCCAGGTCTACAGGCCAGGTCTATTATAATACAGGCCAGGTCTATTATAATACAGACCAGGTCTATTATAATACAGGCCATGTCTATTATAATACAGGCCAGGTCTATTATAATACAGGCCAGGTCTATTATAATACAGGCCAGGTCTATTATAATACAGACCAGGTCTACAGGCCAGGTCTATTATAATACAGGCCAGGTCTATTATAACACAGACCAGGTCTATTATAATACAGACCAGGTCTATTATAATACAGACCAGGTCTACAGGCCAGGTCTATTATAATACAGGCCAGGTCTATTATAATACAGTCCAGGTCTTTTATAATACAGACCAGGTCTGTTATAATACAGGCCAGGTCTATTATAATACAGGCCAAGTCTATTATAATACAGACCAAGTCTATTATAATACAGCCCATGTCTATTATAATACAAACCAGGTATATTAAAATACAGTCCAGGTCTATTATAATACAGAGCAGGTCTATTATAATACAGGCCAAGTCTATTATAATACAGACCAAGTCTATTATAATACAGACCATGTCTATTATAATACAAACCAGGTATATTATAATACAGTCCAGGTCTATTATAATACAGAGCAGGTCTATTATAATACAGAACAGGTCTATTAAAAAACAGACCAGGTCTACAGGCCAGGTCTATTTTAATACAGGCCTGGTTTAATATAATACAGGCAAGGTCTATTATAATACAGGGCAGATCTATTATAATACAGGCAATGTCTATTACAATACAGGCCATGTCTGTTATAATAGAGGACAGGTATATTATTATACAGGCCAGGCATATTATAATACAGGCCAGGTCTACTGGCCAGGTCTATTATAATACAGACTAGGTCTAATATTATACATGCCACGTCTATTATAATACAGGCCAGGTCTATTATAATACAGACCAGGTCTATTATAATACAGACCAGGTCTATTATAATACAGGCCAGGTCTACAGGCCAGGTATATTACAATACAGACCAGGTCTATTATAACACAGGCCAGGTCTATTATAATACAGACCAGGTCTATTTTAATACAGACCAGGTCTATTATAATACAGACCAAGTCTACAGGCCAGGTCTATTATAACACAGACCAGGTCTATTATAATACAGACCAGGTCTATTATAACACAGGCCAGGTCTATTATAATACAGGCCAGGTCTATTATAACACAGACCAGGTCTATTATAATACAGGCCAGGTCTATTATAATACAGACCAGGTCTATTATAATACAGACCAGGTCTATTATAACACAGGCCAGGTCTATTATAATACAGACCAGGTCTATTTTAATACAGACCAGGTCTATTATAATACAGACCAGGTCTACAGGCCAGGTCTATTATAATACAGGCCAGGTCTTTTATAATACAGACCAGGTCTTTTATAATAAAGACCAGGTCTGTTATAATACCGGCCAGGTCTATTATAATACAGGCCAAGTCTATTATAATACAGACCAAGTCTATTATAATACAGCCCATGTCTATTATAATACAAACCAGGTATATTATAATACAGTCCAGGTCTATTATAATACAGAGCAGGTCTATTATATAATACAGGCCAAGTCTATTATAATACAGACCAAGTCTATTATAATACAGACCATGTCTATTATAATACAAACCAGGTATATTATAATACAGTCCAGGTCTATTATAATACAGAGCAGGTCTATTATAATACAGAACAGGTCTATTAAAAAACAAACCAGGTCTACAGGCCAGGTCTATTTTAATACAGGCCTGCTTTAATATATTACAGGCCAGGTCTATTATAATACAGGGCAGATCTATTATAATACAGGCAATGTCTATTACAATACAGGCCGGGTCTATTATAATAGAGGACAGGTATATTATTATACAGGCCAGGCATATTATAATACAGGCCAGGTCTACTGGCCAGGTCTATTCTAATACAGACTAGGTCTATTATTATACATGCCAGGTCTATTATAATACAGGCCAGGTCTATTATAATCAAGGCCGGGTCTTTTATAATACAGGCCAGGTCTATTATAATACATATCAGGTCTACAGGCCAGGTCTATTATAATACAGGCCAGGTCTATTATAATACAGCCAGGTCTATTATAATACAGGCCAGGTCTATTATAATACAGGCCCGGTCTATTTTTAATACAGACCAGGTCTATTATAATACAGGCCAGCTCTATTATTATACAGTCTAGATCTATTACAGTACATGCCATGTCTATTATAATACAGATCAGGAATACATGCCAGGTCTATAATAATACCGGCCCGGTCTGTTATAATTCAGGCGAGGTCTATTATAATACAGACCAGGTCTATTATAATACAGGCCAGGTCTATTATAATACAGGCCAGGTCTACAGGCC
>NW_024058475.1:312062-337902 GCF_016432855.1 Salvelinus namaycush | reverse complement strand
AGAGGAGGAGGAGAAATGGCGTGCGTCACTGAATCACATTAAAGAATAAAAAGAACAAAAATATCAAAGGCAGAATATGCCGTTCCTCTGACACCCTGGTTACCCCAGACGACCGTGGTTAGGGGCGACATAGATTAACATGTCTTCTTAGTAGCCCCCCCCCTTCTCATCCCAACTTCCAAAAAGCACCCGCTTTACCTATACCCATCCCTGTTTGTGTTGTCTGTTCCCTCTTTCAACTGGGGGGCGCCCAATTCCCCTTAGTGGGAGAAGGAGAAGAAAGAAAGTGAGAGCAGAGGGAGAGAGAGAGAGAGGGGGGGAGAGAGAGAGAGGGGGAGAGAGAGAGAGAGAGAGAGAGAGAGAGAGAGAGAGAGAGAGAGAGAGAGAGAGAGAGAGAGAGAGAGAGAGGGGGAGATGAAGGGAATTAGGGTCTTTGTGGTGATGTTTCAAAAGCTTTTTGTCTTGTAGGAGCTCCCTCCCTCCTCCTCCTCTCCCTCCCTCCTCTCCCTCCTCCTCCTCTCTCTCCCTCCTCCTCCTCTCCCTCCCTCCTCTCCCTCCCTCCTCCTTCTCTCCCTCCCTCCTCTTCCTCTCCCTCCCTCTTCCTCCTCTCACTCCTCCTTCTCTCCCTCCCTCCTCCTCCTCTCCCTCCCTCTTCCTCCTCTCACTCCTCCTTCTCTCTCTCCCTCCTCCCCCTCTCCCTTTTCTCTTTTCATGCACTTTTCTTACTTTCCCCCAACTTCTCCTTGATCTGCCTTTCTTCTCTCCTCTCTGCAGTGCTGTTGCTTTCTGTGCTCCATGATGATTGAAAGGAGGTGTTGTCTTCGAGCTCAATCAAACGACAAATCAGCCAATGTATCTGTTTAGGAGTCTGTTTGGAGGGACTTGCAGTGACTGACAACACCCCACAATGCACCCTGGTATTTCAAACATCCACCATTTCAGAAACACCCTTCAGGTAGTCGCTCCAAAGAATCTCAACTTTGTAAATGTTTTATTCTCTCTGTCTGATGTGTCTGCTGACACAGCTGATATCAACACCACATTGGCATGTATGACCCATTTGGGTTTGAACTCGGGTCACCTAAGCTCTACGAGTCTTTCTTAGCCCACTGAGCTAAACGCCAAGGTATTAGCTTGGGGAGTTACCGAAAGTGGCAGGTCTTCAGGCAAGGTTTCTCCTCGCCATTCGCTGAACAGCCTCCATTATACTTTTTTTGAGGGTTTCTTGTTAAAGTGTCAATAGTCCAATCTTACAGAGGAGAGAGATTTCTGTAAAGCTACAGGCTTCCTCTTAGCTCTCGCTCCCTCTGTTTCTCTCTCTCCCTCTGTTTCTCTCTCTTTCTCTCTCCCTCTCTTTCTCTCTCTCCCTCTCTTTCTCTGTCTCCCTCTCGTTCTGTCTCTCCCTCTCGTTCTCTCTCTCCCTCTCTTTCTCTCTCTCCCTCTCGTTCTCTCTCCCCCTCTTTCTCTCTCTCCCTCTCTTTCTCTCGCTCTCTCTCTCCCTCTCTTTCTCTCTCTCCCTCTCGTTCTCTCTCTCCCTCTCGTTCTGTCTCTCCCTCTCGTTCTCTCTCTCCCTCTGTTTCTCTCTCTCCCTCTGTTTCTGTCTCTCCCTCTCTTTCTGTCTCTCCCTCTCTTTCTGTCTCTCCCTCTCTTTCTCTCTCTCCCTCTCTTTCTGTCTCTCCCTCTCTTTCTCTCGCTCTCTCTCTCTCCCTCTCGTTCTGTCTCTCCCTCTCGTTCTCTCTCTCCCTCTGTTTCTCTCTCTCCCTCTGTTTCTCTCTCTCCCTCTGTTTCTCTCTCTCCCTCTCGTTCTCTCTCTCCCTCTCGTTCTGTCTCTCCCTCTCGTTCTCTCTCTCCCTCTGTTTCTGTCTCTCCCTCTGTTTCTGTCTCTCCCTCTCATTCTGTCTCTCCCTCTCTTTCTCTCTCTCCCTCTCTTTCTCTCTCTCCCTCTCTTTCTCTCTCTCCCTCTCGTTCTGTCTCTCCCTCTCGTTCTGTCTCTCCCTCTCGTTCTCTCTCTCCCTCTCTTTCTCTCTCTCTCTCTCTCTCTCTCTTCTCTCTCTCTCTCTCTCTCTTCTCTCTCTCCCTTTCCACCCCCCATGTCTACTGCGAGGCTAAAGCCTCCCATAAACCTCTTTCTAGCTCTCTATTTCTCTCTCTCTCTCTCTCTGAGCCTATTGGGTTTCTCCTCACCTCTCAAACCCTGTTATCTGTTCTTAGCAAAGCTGCAACATGTGTCTGTGTTAGCAGTACCTCCCCCTCTCAGTACCTCCCCCTCTCAGTACCTCACCCTCTCAGTACCTCACCCTCTCAGTACCTCACCCTCTCAGTTTCCTCACCCTCTCAGTACCTCATCCTCTCAGTACCTCACCCTCTCAGTTTCCTCACCCTCTCAGTACCTCATCCTCTCAGTACCTCATCCTCTCAGTACCTCACCCTCTCAGTAACTCACCCTCTCAGTTTCCTCACCCTCTGTTTCCTCACCCTCTCAGTACCTCACCCTCTCAGTACCTCACCCTCTCAGTTTCCTTACCCTCTTAGTACCTCGCCCTGTCAGTACCTCGCCCTCTCAGTACCTCACCCTCTCAGCCGTCAAGGAGGAGAAGAGGTGGAAATATAAAGAGTGAGAGAAAGAAAGAGACAGAGGGGGAAAGAGAAAGAGAGAGAAAGAAAGTACGACAGAGGAGAAGCCTGTAGCCTCTCAGCCATAGAGGAGGAGAAGAGGAGAGAATATAAAGAGTGTTAACAGACAGACAGAGAGAGAGAGAGAGAGAGAGAGAGAGAGAGAGAGAGAGAGAGAGAGAGAGAGAGAGAGAGAGAGAGAGAGAAAAAATATATATATATTTTTGTCGACAGAAGGTGAGAAAAAGAGAAATAGGAATGTCAGAGAAAGAACAGGGTGTGAAGGAGGAGAGATGAGAGAGACTAGTAACTGGAGGAGAGATGAGAGAGACTAGTAACTGGAGGAGAGATGAGAGAGACTAGTAACTGGAGGAGAGATGAGAGAGACTAGTAACTGGAGGAGAGATGAGAGAGACTAGTAACTGGAGGAGAGATGAGAGAGACTAGTAACTGGAGGAGAGATGAGAGAGACTAGTAACTGGAGGAGAGATGAGAGAGACTAGTAACTGGAGGAGAGATGAGAAAGACTAGTAACTGGAGGAGAGATGAGAAAGACTAGTAACTGGAGGAGAGATGAGAGAGACTAGTAACTGGAGGAGAGATGAGAAAGACTAGTAACTGGAGGAGAGATGAGAGAGACTAGTAACTGGAGGAGAGATGAGAGAGACTAGTAACTGGAGGAGAGATGAGAAAGACTAGTAACTGGAGGAGAGATGAGAAAGACTAGTAACTGGAGGAGAGATGAGAGAGACTAGTAACTGGAGGAGAGATGAGAAAGACTAGTAACTGGAGGAGAGATGAGAGAGACTAGTAACTGGAGGAGAGATGATAGAGACTAGTAACTGGAGGAGAGATGAGAGAGACTAGTAACTGGAGGAGAGATGAGAGAGACTAGTAACTGGAGGAGAGATGAGAGAGACTAGTAACTGGAGGAGAGATGAGAAAGACTAGTAACTGGAGGAGAGATGAGAAAGACTAGTAACTGGAGGAGAGATGAGAGAGACTAGTAACTGGAGGAGAGATGAGAAAGACTAGTAACTGGAGGAGAGATGAGAGAGACTAGTAACTGGAGGAGAGATGAGAAAGACTAGTAACTGGAGGAGAGATGAGAGAGACTAGTAACTGGAGGAGAGATGAGAGAGACTAGTAACTGGAGGAGAGATGAGAAAGACTAGTAACTGGAGGAGAGATGAGAAAGACTAGTAACTGGAGGAGAGATGAGAGAGACTAGTAACTGGAGGAGAGATGAGAGAGACTAGTAACTGGAGGAGAGATGAGAGAGACTAGTAACTGGAGGAGAGATGAGAAAGACTAGTAACTGGAGGAGAGATGAGAGAGACTAGTAACTGGAGGAGAGATGAGAGAGACTAGTAACTGGAGGAGAGATGAGAGAGACTAGTAACTGGAGGAGAGATGAGAGAGACTAGTAACTGGAGGAGAGATGAGAGAGACTAGTAACTGGAGGAGAGATGAGAGAGACTAGTAACTGGAGGAGAGATGAGAGAGACTAGTAACTGGAGGAGAGATGAGAGAGACTAGTAACTGGAGGAGAGATGAGAGAGACTAGTAACTGGAGGAGAGATGAGAGAGACTAGTAACTGGAGGAGAGATGAGAGAGACTAGTAACTGGAGGAGAGATGAGAGAGACTAGTAACTGGAGGAGAGATGAGAGAGACTAGTAACTGGAGGAGAGATGAGAGAGACTAGTAACTGGAGGAGAGATGAGAGAGACTAGTAACTGGAGGAGAGATGAGAAAGACTAGTAACTGGAGGAGAGATGAGAAAGACTAGTAACTGGAGGAGAGATGAGAGAGACTAGTAACTGGAGGAGAGATGAGAGAGACTAGTAACTGGAGGAGAGATGAGAGAGACTAGTAACTGGAGGAGAGATGAGAGAGACTAGTAACTGGAGGAGAGATGAGAGAGACTAGTAACTGGAGGAGAGATGAGAAAGACTAGTAACTGGAGGAGAGATGAGAAAGACTAGTAACTGGAGGAGAGATGAGAGAGACTAGTAACTGGAGGAGAGATGAGAGAGACTAGTAACTGGAGGAGAGATGAGAGAGACTAGTAACTGGAGGAGAGATGAGAAAGACTAGTAACTGGAGGAGAGATGAGAGAGACTAGTAACTGGAGGAGAGATGAGAGAGACTAGTAACTGGAGGAGAGATGAGAGAGACTAGTAACTGGAGGAGAGATGAGAGAGACTAGTAACTGGAGGAGAGATGAGAAAGACTAGTAACTGGAGGAGAGATGAGAGAGACTAGTAACTGGAGAAGAGATGAGAAAGACTAGTAACTGGAGGAGAGATGAGAGAGACTAGTAACTGGAGGAGAGATGAGAGAGACTAGTAACTGGAGGAGAGATGAGAAAGACTAGTAACTGGAGGAGAGATGAGAAAGACTAGTAACTGGAGGAGAGATGAGAGAGACTAGTAACTGGAGGAGAGATGAGAAAGACTAGTAACTGGAGGAGAGATGAGAGAGACTAGTAACTGGAGGAGAGATGAGAGAGACTAGTAACTGGAGGAGAGATGAGAAAGACTAGTAACTGGAGGAGAGATGAGAGAGACTAGTAACTGGAGGAGAGATGAGAGAGACTAGTAACTGGAGGAGAGATGAGAGAGACTAGTAACTGGAGGAGAGATGAGAGAGACTAGTAACTGGAGGAGAGATGAGAGAGACTAGTAACTGGAGGAGAGATGAGAGAGACTAGTAACTGGAGGAGAGATGAGAGAGACTAGTAACTGGAGGAGAGATGAGAGAGACTAGTAACTGGAGGAGAGATGAGAAAGACTAGTAACTGGAGGAGAGATGAGAAAGACTAGTAACTGGAGGAGAGATGAGAGAGACTAGTAACTGGAGGAGAGATGAGAGAGACTAGTAACTGGAGGAGAGATGAGAGAGACTAGTAACTGGAGGAGAGATGAGAGAGACTAGTAACTGGAGGAGAGATGAGAGAGACTAGTAACTGGAGGAGAGATGAGAGAGACTAGTAACTGGAGGAGAGATGAGAGAGACTAGTAACTGGAGGAGAGATGAGAAAGACTAGTAACTGGAGGAGAGATGAGAAAGACTAGTAACTGGAGGAGAGATGAGAGAGACTAGTAACTGGAGGAGAGATGAGAGAGACTAGTAACTGGAGGAGAGATGAGAAAGACTAGTAACTGGAGGAGAGATGAGAGAGACTAGTAACTGGAGGAGAGATGAGAGAGACTAGTAACTGGAGGAGAGATGAGAAAGACTAGTAACTGGAGGAAAGATGAGAGAGACTAGTAACTGGAGAAGAGATGAGAAAGACTAGTAACTGGAGGAGAGATGAGAGAGACTAGTAACTGGAGGAGAGATGAGAGAGACTAGTAACTGGAGGAGAGATGAGAAAGACTAGTAACTGGAGGAGAGATGAGAAAGACTAGTAACTGGAGGAGAGATGAGAGAGACTAGTAACTGGAGGAGAGATGAGAAAGACTAGTAACTGGAGGAGAGATGAGAGAGACTAGTAACTGGAGGAGAGATGAGAGAGACTAGTAACTGGAGGAGAGATGAGAAAGACTAGTAACTGGAGGAGAGATGAGAGAGACTAGTAACTGGAGGAGAGATGAGAGAGACTAGTAACTGGAGGAGAGATGAGAAAGACTAGTAACTGGAGGAGAGATGAGAGAGACTAGTAAATGGAGGAGAGATGAGAAAGACTAGTAACTGGAGGAGAGATGAGAGAGACTAGTAACTGGAGGAGAGATGAGAGAGACTAGTAACTGGAGGAGAGATGAGAGAGACTAGTAACTGGAGGAGAGATGAGAAAGACTAGTAACTGGAGGAGAGATGAGAGAGACTAGTAACTGGAGGAGAGATGAGAAAGACTAGTAACTGGAGGAGAGATGAGAGAGACTAGTAACTGGAGGAGAGATGAGAGAGACTAGTAACTGGAGGAGAGATGAGAAAGACTAGTAACTGGAGGAGAGATGAGAAAGACTAGTAACTGGAGGAGAGATGAGAGAGACTAGTAACTGGAGGAGAGATGAGAGAGACTAGTAACTGGAGGAGAGATGAGAGAGACTAGTAACTGGAGGAGAGATGAGAAAGACTAGTAACTGGAGGAGAGATGAGAGAGACTAGTAACTGGAGGAGAGATGAGAGAGACTAGTAACTGGAGGAGAGATGAGAGAGACTAGTAACTGGAGGAGAGATGAGAGAGACTAGTAACTGGGGGAGAGATGAGAGAGACTAGTAACTGGAGGAGAGATGAGAGAGACTAGTAACTGGAGGAGAGATGAGAGAGACTAGTAACTGGAGGAGAGATGAGAGAGACTAGTAACTGGAGGAGAGATGAGAAAGACTAGTAACTGGAGGAGAGATGAGAGAGACTAGTAACTGGAGGAGAGATGAGAGAGACTAGTAACTGGAGGAGAGATGAGAGAGACTAGTAACTGGAGGAGAGATGAGAAAGACTAGTAACTGGAGGAGAGATGAGAGAGACTAGTAACTGGAGAAGAGATGAGAAAGACTAGTAACTGGAGGAGAGATGAGAGAGACTAGTAACTGGAGGAGAGATGAGAGAGACTAGTAACTGGAGGAGAGATGAGAAAGACTAGTAACTGGAGGAGAGATGAGAAAGACTAGTAACTGGAGGAGAGATGAGAGAGACTAGTAACTGGAGGAGAGATGAGAAAGACTAGTAACTGGAGGAGAGATGAGAGAGACTAGTAACTGGAGGAGAGATGAGAGAGACTAGTAACTGGAGGAGAGATGAGAAAGACTAGTAACTGGAGGAGAGATGAGAGAGACTAGTAACTGGAGGAGAGATGAGAGAGACTAGTAACTGGAGGAGAGATGAGAGAGACTAGTAACTGGAGGAGAGATGAGAGAGACTAGTAACTGGAGGAGAGATGAGAAAGACTAGTAACTGGAGGAGAGATGAGAGAGACTAGTAACTGGAGGAGAGATGAGAGAGACTAGTAACTGGAGGAGAGATGAGAGAGACTAGTAACTGGAGGAGAGATGAGAGAGACTAGTAACTGGAGGAGAGATGAGAGAGACTAGTAACTGGAGGAGAGATGAGAGAGACTAGTAACTGGAGGAGAGACGAGAAAGACTAGTAACTGGAGGAGAGATGAGAAAGACTAGTAACTGGAGGAGAGATGAGAGAGACTAGTAACTGGAGGAGAGATGAGAGAGACTAGTAACTGGAGGAGAGATGAGAGAGACTAGTAACTGGAGGAGAGATGAGAGAGACTAGTAACTGGAGGAGAGATGAGAGAGACTAGTAACTGGAGGAGAGATGAGAGAGACTAGTAACTGGAGGAGAGATGAGAGAGACTAGTAACTGGAGGAGAGATGAGAGAGACTAGTAACTGGAGGAGAGATGAGAAAGACTAGTAACTGGAGGAGAGATGAGAAAGACTAGTAACTGGAGGAGAGATGAGAGAGACTAGTAACTGGAGGAGAGATGAGAGAGACTAGTAACTGGAGGAGAGATGAGAGAGACTAGTAACTGGAGGAGAGATGAGAAAGACTAGTAACTGGAGGAGAGATGAGAGAGACTAGTAACTGGAGGAGAGATGAGAGAGACTAGTAACTGGAGGAGAGATGAGAGAGACTAGTAACTGGAGGAGAGATGAGAGAGACTAGTAACTGGAGGAGAGATGAGAGAGACTAGTAACTGGAGGAGAGATGAGAGAGACTAGTAACTGGAGGAGAGATGAGAAAGACTAGTAACTGGAGGAGAGATGAGAGAGACTAGTAACTGGAGGAGAGATGAGAGAGACTAGTAACTGGAGGAGAGATGAGAAAGACTAGTAACTGGAGGAGAGATGAGAAAGACTAGTAACTGGAGGAGAGATGAGAGAGACTAGTAACTGGAGGAGAGATGAGAAAGACTAGTAACTGGAGGAGAGATGAGAGAGACTAGTAACTGGAGGAGAGATGAGAGAGACTAGTAACTGGAGGAGAGATGAGAGAGACTAGTAACTGGAGGAGAGATGAGAGAGACTAGTAACTGGAGGAGAGATGAGAGAGACTAGTAACTGGAGGAGAGATGAGAGAGACTAGTAACTGGAGGAGAGATGAGAGAGACTAGTAACTGGAGGAGAGATGAGAAAGACAAGTAACTGGAGGAGAGATGAGAAAGACTAGTAACTGGAGGAGAGATGAGAAAGACTAGTAACTGGAGGAGAGATGAGAGAGTCTAGTAACTGGAGGAGAGATGAGAGAGACTAGTAACTGGAGGAGAGATGAGAGAGACTAGTAACTGGAGGAGAGATGAGAAAGACTAGTAACTGGAGGAGAGATGAGAAAGACTAGTAACTGGAGGAGAGATGAGAAAGACTAGTAACTGGAGGAGAGATGAGAGAGTCTAGTAACTGGAGGAGAGATGAGAGAGACTAGTAACTGGAGGAGAGATGAGAGAGACTAGTAACTGGAGGAGAGATGAGAAAGACTAGTAACTGGAGGAGAGATGAGAAAGACTAGTAACTGGAGGAGAGATGAGAAAGACTAGTAACTGGAGGAGAGATGAGAGAGACTAGTAACTGGAGGAGAGATGAGAGAGACTAGTAACTGAAAGAAAGAAAGAGGAAAGGAGAGAAGAGGCAGGAAGAGATAGCAGCATCCTTGAGGAAAGATGGAGAGGGAGTGAGAAAGAAGAGAGGGAGAGAAATAAAAGGAAGACCTGGAAAGAAAAGAGAGAATTATTTCTGCTGAGAGAAAGACAGGAGTGGAGTGTTGAATAGTCAGCTATAGAGGAGAAACGTATGTCTGTGTGTGTGGAGAAAAAGTGTTCACGCGAGTGTGTGTGTGTAGAGAGGTGTGTGTGTAGAGAGGTGTGTGTGTAGAGAGGTGTGTGTGTGTGTAGAGAGGTGTGTGTGTAGAGAGGTGTGTGTGTAGAGAGGTGTGTGTGTGTAGAGGTGTGTGTGTGTAGAGGTGTGTGTGTAGAGAGGTGTGTGTGTAGAGAGGTGTGTGTGTAGAGAGGTGTGTGTGTAGAGAGGTGTGTGTGTAGAAAGGTGTGTGTGTAGAGAGGTGTGTGTGTAGAGAGGTGTGTGTGTAGAGAGGTGTGTGTGTAGAGGTGTGTGTGTAGAGAGGTGTGTGTGTAGAGAGGTGTGTGTGTAGAGAGGTGTGTGTGTAGAGGGGTGTGTGTGTAGAAAGGTGTGTGTGTAGAGAGGTGTGTGTGTAGAGGTGTGTGTGTAGAGAGGTGTGTGTGTAGAGAGGTGTGTGTGTAGAGAGGTGTGTGTGTAGAGGTGTGTGTGTAGAGAGGTGTGTGTGTAGAGAGGTGTGTGTGTAGAGAGGTGTGTGTGTAGAGGGGTGTGTGTGTAGAAAGGTGTGTGTGTAGAGAGGTGTGTGTGTAGAGATGTGTGTGTGTAGAGATGTGTGTGTGTAGAGAGATGTGTGTGTAGAGAGGTGTGTGTGTGGAAAGGTGTGTGTGTGGAAAGGTGTGTGTGTAGAGAGGTGTGTGTGTAGAGATGTGTGTGTGTAGAGAGGTGTGTGTAGAGAGGTGTGTGTGTAGAGAGGTGTGTGTGTAGAGGTGTGTGTGTAGAGAGGTGTGTGTGTGGAAAGGTGTGTGTGTAGAGAGGTGTGTGTGTAGAGATGTGTGTGTGTAGAGAGGTGTGTGTGTAGAGAGATGTGTGTGTAGAGAGGTGTGTGTGTAGAGAGGTGTGTGTGTAGAGAGGTGTGTGTGTAGAGAGATGTGTGTGTAGAGAGGTGTGTGTGTAGAGAGGTGTGTGTGTGGAAAGGTGTGTGTGTAGAGAGGTGTGTGTGTAGAGAGGTGTGTGTGTAGAGAGGTGTGTGTGTAGAGAGATGTGTGTAGAGAGGTGTGTGTGTAGAGAGGTGTGTGTGTGGAAAGGTGTGTGTGTAGAGGTGTGTGTGTAGATATGTGTGTGTGTGTGTAGATTGTGTGTGTGTAGAGGTGTGTGTGTAGATATATGTGTGTGTGTACAGGTGTGTGTGTAGAGAGATGTGTGTGTAGAGAGGTGTGTGTGTAGAGAGGTGTGTGTGTAGAGAGGTGTGTGTGTAGAGAGGTGTGTGTGTGTAGAGAGGTGTGTGTGTGTAGAGAGGTGTGTGTGTGTAGAGAGGTGTGTGTGTGTAGAGAGGTGTGTGTGTGTAGAGAGGTGTGTGTGTGTAGAGAGGTGTGTGTGTAGAGAGATGTGTGTGTGTAGAGAGATGTGTGTGTGTGTAGAGAGGTGTGTGTGTGTAGAGAGGTGTGTGTGTAGAGAGGTGTGTGTGTAGAGAGGTGTGTGTGTAGAGAGAAGTGTGTAGAGAGGTGTGTGTGTAGAGAGGTGTGTGTGTAGAGAGGTGTGTGTTTAGAGAGGTGTGTGTGTAGAGAGGTGTGTGTGTAGAGAGGTGTGTGTGTAGAGAGGTGTGTGTGTGTGTAGAGAGGTGTGTGTGTGTGTAGAGAGGTGTGTGTGTGTAGAGAGGTGTGTGTGTAGAGAGGTGTGTGTGTAGAGAGGTGTGTGTGTAGAGAGAAGTGTGTAGAGAGGTGTGTGTGTAGAGAGGTGTGTGTGTAGAGAGGTGTGTGTTTAGAGAGGTGTGTGTGTAGAGAGGTGTGTGTGTAGAGAGGTGTGTGTGTAGAGAGGTGTGTGTGTAGAGAGGTGTGTGTGTAGAGAGGTGTGTGTGTAGAGAGATGTGTGTGTAGAGAGATGTGTGTGTAGAGAGGTGTGTGTGTAGAGAGAAGTGTGTAGAGAGATGTGTGTGTAGAGAGATGTGTGTGTAGAGAGGTGTGTGTGTAGAGAGAAGTGTGTAGAGAGATGTGTGTGTAGAGAGATGTGTGTGTAGAGAGGTGTGTGTGTAGAGAGAAGTGTGTAGAGAGATGTGTGTGTAGAGAGGTGTGTGTGTAGAGAGGTGTGTGTGTAGAGATGTGTGTGTGTAGAGAGGTGTGTGTGTAGAGAGATGTGTGTGTAGAGAGGTGTGTGTGTAGAGAGGTGTGTGTGTAGAGAGAAGTGTGTAGAGAGATGTGTGTGTAGAGAGGTGTGTGTGTAGAGAGGTGTGTGTGTAGAGAGAAGTGTGTAGAGAGATGTGTGTGTAGAGAGATGTGTGTGTAGAGAGGTGTGTGTGTAGAGAGGTGTGTGTGTAGAGAGAAGTGTGTAGAGAGGTGTGTGTGTAGAGGTGTGTGTGTAGAGAGGTGTGTGTGTAGAGAGGTGTGTGTGTAGAGAGGTGTGTGTGTAGAGAGGTGTGTGTGTAGAGAGGTGTGTGTGTAGAGAGGTGTGTGTGTAGAGAGGTGTGTGTGTAGAGAGATGTGTGTGTAGAGAGATGTGTGTGTAGAGAGGTGTGTGTGTAGAGAGGTGTGTGTTTAGAGGTGTGTGTGTAGAGAGGTGTGTGTGTAGAGAGGTGTGTGTGTGTAGAGAGGTGTGTGTGTGTAGAGAGGTGTGTGTGTGTGTAGAGAGGTGTGTGTGTGTGTAGAGAGGTGTGTGTGTGTGTAGAGAGGTGTGTGTGTGTAGAGAGGTGTGTGTAGAGAGGTGTGTGTGTAGAGAGGTGTGTGTGTGTAGAGAGGTGTGTGTGTGTAGAGAGGTGTGTGTGTGTAGAGAGGTGTGTGTGTAGAGAGGTGTGTGTGTGTAGAGAGGTGTGTGTGTGTAGAGAGGTGTGTGTGTGTAGAGAGGTGTGTGTGTGTAGAGAGGTGTGTGTGTGTAGAGAGGTGTGTGTGTGTAGAGAGGTGTGTGTGTGTAGAGAGGTGTGTGTGTGTAGAGAGGTGTGTGTGTGTAGAGAGGTGTGTGTGTGTAGAGAGGTGTGTGTGTGTAGAGAGGTGTGTGTGTGTAGAGAGGTGTGTGTGTGTGTAGAGAGGTGTGTGTGTGTAGAGAGGTGTGTGTGTGTAGAGAGGTGTGTGTGTGTGTAGAGAGGTGTGTGTGTAGAGAGGTGTGTGTGTAGAGAGGTGTGTGTGTGTGTAGAGAGGTGTGTGTGTGTAGAGAGGTGTGTGTGTGTAGAGAGGTGTGTGTGTGTAGAGAGGTGTGTGTGTGTAGAGAGGTGTGTGTGTGTAGAGAGGTGTGTGTGTGTAGAGAGGTGTGTGTGTAGAGAGGTGTGTGTGTGTAGAGAGGTGTGTGTGTGTAGAGAGAAGTGTGTAGAGAGGTGTGTGTGTAGAGAGGTGTGTGTGTGTAGAGAGGTGTGTGTGTGTAGAGAGGTGTGTGTGTGTAGAGAGGTGTGTGTGTGTAGAGAGGTGTGTGTGTGTAGAGAGGTGTGTGTGTGTAGAGAGGTGTGTGTGTGTGTAGAGAGGTGTGTGTGTGTGTAGAGAGGTGTGTGTGTGTGTAGAGAGGTGTGTGTGTGTAGAGAGGTGTGTGTGTAGAGAGGTGTGTGTGTGTAGAGAGGTGTGTGTGTGTAGAGAGGTGTGTGTGTGTAGAGAGGTGTGTGTGTGTAGAGAGGTGTGTGTGTGTAGAGAGGTGTGTGTGTGTAGAGAGGTGTGTGTGTAGAGAGGTGTGTGTGTGTAGAGAGGTGTGTGTGTGTAGAGAGAAGTGTGTAGAGAGGTGTGTGTGTAGAGAGGTGTGTGTGTGTAGAGAGGTGTGTGTGTAGAGAGGTGTGTGTGTGTAGAGAGGTGTGTGTGTAGAGAGGTGTGTGTGTGTGTTGAGAGAGGTGTGTGTGTAGAGAGAGGTGTGTGTGTAGAGAGGTGTGTGTGTAGAGAGGTGTGTGTGTGTAGAGAGAGGTGTGTGTGTAGAGAGAGGTGTGTGTGTAGAGAGGTGTGTGTGTAGAGAGGTGTGTGTGTGTAGAGAGGTGTGTGTGTGTAGAGAGAGGTGTGTGTGTAGAGAGAGGTGTGTGTGTAGAGAGAGGTGTGTGTGTAGAGAGAGGTGTGTGTGTAGAGAGGTGTGTGTGTAGAGAGTTGTGTGTGTAGAGAAAGATGTCCCCCCCATGTAACAGTGTTTCCTCCTCCTCTGAATTATCATTCTACGTCTCCCCTCAGGCCTGTCTGCAGCAGACTGCATAATGTACACACACACACACACACACACACACACACACACACACACACACACACACACACACACACACACACACACACACACACACACACACACACACACACACACACACACACACACACACACACACACACGCGGTGGTGCAGAGCCTACCCATGTTCTGTGCTTCCCAAGTTAACTGTCTGTCTATAGCAGCCTGTTGGTGGCACTGTAGGACCATAGGAAATCACACAGACCCGTCTACACACAGACCCGTCTACACACAGACCCATCTACACACAGACCCATCTACACACAGACAAGACTACACACAGACCCATCTACACACAGACCCGTCTACACACAGACCCGTCTACACACAGACCCATCTACACACAGACCCATCTACACACAGACCATCTACACACAGACCCATCTACACACAGACCATCTACACACAGACCCATCTACACACAGACCCGTTAACACACAGATCCATCTACACACGGTCTGTCTACACACACACACACACACACACCTCTCTACACACACACCTCTCTACACACACACCTCTCTACACACACACCTCTCTACACACCTGGTGTCCCAGGTCTAAATCAGTCCCTGATTAGAGGGGAATCACCCACCTGGTGTCCCAGGTCTAAATCAGTCCCTGATTAGAGGGGAATCACCCACCTGGTGTCCCAGGTCTAAATCAGTCCCTGATTAGAAGGGAATCACCCACCTGCTGTCCCAGGTCTAAATCAGTCCCTGATTAGAAGGGAATCACCCACCTGGTGTCCCAGGTCTAAATCAGTCCCTGATTAGAAGGGAATCACCCACCTGGTGTCCCAGGTCTAAATCAGTCCCTGATTAGAAGGGAATCACCCACCTGCTGTCCCAGGTCTAAATCAGTCCCTGATTAGAAGGGAATCACCCACCTGGTGTCCCAGGTCTAAATCAGTCCCTGATTAGAAGGGAACAATGAAAAGGTCCAGAGTAGAGTTTGACAGCTCTAAAGTATTGACTCAATCAATCAAATGTATTTTATAAATCCCATTTTACAACAGCAGATGTCACAAAGTGCTTATACAGATACCCAGCCTAAAACCCCAAACAGCAAGCAATGCAGATGTAGAAGCAAGGTGGCTAGGAAAAACTCCCTAGAAAGGCAGGGAACCTAGGAAGAAACTTAGAGAGGAACCAGGCTCTACTCAAGCCCTTGTAAGTAGCATTCAACACATACATAGAGCGTGTTCCTTTCTGTTGACAAATGTAGTGTCTGTGACTGCACACCGTCACAGCTGAAATAGATGGCTGGTGATGGCAAAGGCTGCTTTCCAAATGGTCCCCTATCCCCTACATACACTCTTAGAGAAAAAAGGTTCCGAAAGGGTTCATCGGCTGTCCCCATAGGAGAAGCCTTTTTCGTTCCAGGTAGAACCCTTTTTGGTTCCGTGTAGAACCCTCTGTGGAAAGGGTTCTACATGGAACCCCAAAGGGTTCTACCCGGAACCAAAAAGTGTTCTTCAAAGGATTTTGCAATGGAGACAGCCAAAGAACCCTCTAAGAGTGTAGTGTGCTAATTTTAACCAGATTCCTACACAAGAAAAGGACTAGGGTGCTATTTGGGATAGAGACTGACTGTGGCTTAGGGCCGTACACACTACTCAGGGCAGATGCCAGCCTTGCATTTCCTCCATGGTATTCTCTACACTGCAGTGGTCGGGAATACATCTTCAGGCAGAGCTGGCTGCCCCTCAACTAGATTGATTTAGTTTGGCTGAAAGGAAAGGAGGACAGAGGGGGATGAGAGATGAAAGGAGGAGGAGGAGGAGGTGGAGGAGGAGGAGGAGGAGGAGGATGAGGAGGAGGAGGAAGAGGTTTGAGTTCAGTTATTATAAATTCTTGAACCGTATGTGTCAAGCATCTCAGAGTATGAGTGGATCAGTTTATCCTTTTAGATCATAATGAATGAGATGATACGGACAGGTTGGGACCTGATCCTAGAACATAATGCATGAGATGATATGGACAGGTTGGGACCTGATCCTAGATCATAATGAATGAGATGATACGGGCAGGTTGGTACCTGATCCTAGATCATAATGAATGAGATGATATGGACAGGTTGGGACCTGATCCTAGAACATAATGAATGAGATGATACGGGCAGGTTGGTACCTGATCCTAGATCATAATGAATGAGATGATACGGACAGGTTGGGACCTGATCCTAGACCAGCACTCCCACTCTGAGAGACTACACTGGGGCGAGGTACAAGGTGAAACAATCATTGCGATTTTTCATTCTTACTATTAGTCTCCCTCTCTGAGAGAGATCCCCAAATACACAGGAGACAGAATGAATAACCTCTCTGAGAGAGATCCCCAAATACACAGGAGACAGAATGAATAACCTTTCTGAGAGAGATCCCCAAATACACAGGAGACAGAATGAATAACCTCTCTGAGAGAGATCCCCAAATACACAGGAGACAGAATGAATAACCTCTCTGAGAGAGATCCCCAAATACACAGGAGACAGAATGAATGACCTCTCTGAGAGAGATCCCCAATACACAGGAGACAGAATGAATAACCTCTCTGAGAGAGATCCCCAATACACAGGAGACAGAATGAATAACCTCTCTGAGAGAGATCCCCAAATACACAGGAGACAGAATGAATAACCTCTCTGAGAGAGATCCCCAAATACAAATGAGTGTGAATGTGTGTGTGGGAGAGTTTGTGTGTGTGTGTGGGATAGTGTGTGTGTGTGTGGGAGAGTGTGTGTGGGA
The DNA here is from genome assembly GCF_016432855.1 of Salvelinus namaycush. Classification (NCBI taxonomy): domain Eukaryota; kingdom Metazoa; phylum Chordata; class Actinopteri; order Salmoniformes; family Salmonidae; genus Salvelinus; species Salvelinus namaycush. Next base: position 321,621 of record NW_024058475.1, on the reverse strand, counting down.
GAGTGTGTGTGCGTGTGTGTGCGTGTGTGCGTGTGTGTGCGTGTGTGTGTGTGAATACAGTTGCAGTAGGTGTCATTGAGGATGGGATAATTGAAACCCGCGGCATGGAGCGACAGGGATAAAATGCTGCAAAGCCTCCTGGGTAAGTCTTCGCTGCTCTGCTGTAAATGCCCCTGATACTCTAACACCAGTGGAGGACGGGGAGTGTGTGTGTAAACTTGTGTCAAAATCTGTTTGTGTGTGTGTTGGTATCTCTGTGTGGTGTGTGTGTGTGTGTGTGTGTGTGTGTGTGTGTGTGTGTGTGTGTGTGTGTGTGTGTGTGTGTGTGCATGTATCTGTGTGTGTGCGTGTTTCAGTGTGTGTATGTGTGTGTATGTGCGAGTGTACCTCCGCATATTTCTTTTTGTGTGAGTGTGTATAAGAAATGATATATTATTCTCAATAGGATTCCATATCCTATGTACACCAGTACGTCACGGGAGAGACAGTCAGTGTGGCTGAAAGAGGACTTTTCTACTCTCTATTGAATTCTACTGCTTTTAATATCCCCAGAATATCTTACCACATACACTATACAGTTGAAGTCGAAAGTTTACATACACCTTAGCCAAATACATTTAAACTCAGTTTTTCCACAATTCCTGACATTTAATCCTAGTAAAAATCCCTGTTTTAGGTCAGTTAGGATCACCACTTTATTTTAAGAATGTGAAATGTCAGAGTAATAGTAGAGAGAAAGATTTTTCAGCTTGTATTTCTTTCATCACATTCCCAGTGGGTCAGCAGTTTACATACACTCAATTAATATTTGGTAGCATTGCCTTTAAATTGTTTAACTTGGGTAAAATATTTCGGGTAGCCATCCACAAGCTTCCCACAATAAATTGGGTACATGTTGGCCCATTCCTCCTGACAGAGCTGGTGTAACTGAGTCAGGTTTGTAGGCCTCCTTGCTCGCACACGCTTTTTCAATTCTCCCCACAAATGTTCTATAGAATTGAGGTCAGGGCTTTGTGATGGCCACTCCAATACCTTGACTTTGTTGTCCTTAAGCCATTTTGCCACAACTTTGGAAGTATGCTTGGGGTCATTGTCCATTTGGAAGACCCATTTGCAACCAAGCTTTATTAACTTCCTGACTGATGTCTTGAGATGTTGCTTCAAAATATCCACATAATGTTCCTGTCTCATGATGCCATCTATTTTGTGAAGTGCACCAGTCCCTCCTGCAGCAAAGTACCCCCACAACATGATGCTGCCACCCCCGTGCTTCATGGTTGGGATGGTGTTCTTCGGCTTGAAAGCCTCCCCCTTTTTCCTCCAAACATAACAATGGTCATTATGGCCAAACAGTTCTATTTTTGTTTCATCAGACCAGAGGACATTTCTCCAAAAAGTACGATCTTTGTCCCCATGTGCAGTTGCAAACCATAGTCTGGCTTTTTTATGGCGGTTTTGGAGCAGTGGTTTCTCCTTGCTGAGCGGCCTTTCAGGTTATGTCGATATAGGACTCGTGGATATAGATACTTTTGTACCTGTTTCCTCCAGCATCTTCACAAGGTCCTTTGCTGTTGTTCTGGGATTGATTTGCACTTTTCGCACCAAAGTACGGTCATCTCTAGGAGACAGAACGCGTCTCCTTCCTGAGCGGTATGACGGCTGCGTGCTCCCATGGTGTTTATACTTGCGTACTATTGTTTTTACAGATGAGCGTGGCACCTTCAGGCGTTTGGAAATTGCTCCCAAGGATGAACCAGACTTGTGGAGGTCTACAATATATTTTCTGAGGTCTTGGCTGATTTCCTTTGATTTTCCCATGATGTCAAGCAAAAAGGCACTGAGTTTGAAGGTAGGCCTTGAAATACATCCACTGGTACACCTCCAGGTACACCTCCAAATTTTCCAAGCTGTTTAAAGGCACTGTCAACTTAGTGAATTACACACACACAAACTTCTGACTTCCGACTTCAGCTGTACTTAAAACCTCTTGGCAATAGGGGGTGCTATTTGCACTTTGTAATAATTTCGTTCCCAAATTAAACTGCCTCGTACTCAATTCTTGCTCGTACAATATGCATATTATTATTACTATTGGATAGAAAACACTCTCTAGTTTCTAAAACCGTTTGAATTATTTCTCTGAGTGAAACAGAACTCATTCTGCAGCACATTTCCTGTCAGGAAGTGAGATTTCTGAAATCGAGGTCCCTGTTCTAGGGTCAGTTTATAAGTCCCCATGTAAGCTATGGGGCTACATGCACTGCATACGCCTTCCTCTAGATGTCAGTAAGCGGTGAGAATTTGAATGGAGTGGATTGCACCATCTGGGGCCCTATATAAGACCGTGGAACGGAAGTACCGTTCTTTTCAACGGGGCGCCTGGTGCAAGAGGGACATCACAATGGCGTCCTGCAAAGCTTTCGTTTTAGCAGTTCTATATCTCCGGTCATGTTTTTATTCGTTATAGTTGTTAAAGACATCATAAGGTAGTTAATTTAAACCGACTTATAGCAGTTTATATCAGTTTATTGCGATTTTCTGGGATTTCTTTGTGACGCGCTATCACGAGTTGGACACCTTTCCGGCACATAGCTAACGTTAGCGGCTATTTCGACAGGAGAAGAGGACATCTTTCAACCAAAAGACGATTGTTCTGGAGAAAGGACACCTTGCCCAAGATTCTGATGGAAGCTCAGCAAATAGTAAGCAGTCTTTATGCTGTTAATTCGTATTTATGTTGACAAATGTCAAATAATAATTCCGCCAAGAATTTCGGTGCGGTCTCGCTTTAGCGCACGCTGTATTGCGCAGTAACGTTAATTTTAAAAATCTAACACAGCGATTGCATTAAGAACTAATTTATCTTTCATTTGCTGTCCAATCTGTATTTTTTAGTCAAGTATATGATTACTTATCGATTAGAATAGGTGCCTTTCCCAAGATTTCTCCTGACATTTTCTTTGCAGCTTGGCTACTTTTCTCATTGTATAACCACGATTTGTGCCGCTAAATATGCACATTTTCGAACAAACTCTATATGCATTGTGTAATATGATGTTATAGGACTGTCATCTGAAGAATTCTGAGAAGGTTAGTGAAAAAATTAATATCTTTTGGTGGTTTATACGTTATCGCTATTTTTGGCTTGAATCAATGCTGTTGTGATGTTTGCTATTGTGGTAAGCTAATATAACGCTATATTGTGTTTTCGCTGTAAAACACTTAGAAAATCTGAAATATTGGCTGGATTCACAAGATCTGTGTCTTTCATTTGCTGTACGCTGTGTATTTTTAAGAAATGTTTTATGATGAGTAATTAGGTAATACACGATGGTCTCTGTAGTTATTCTAGTTGCTTTGGTGAGAGTTGTGATGGTGGCTGCAATGATAAACTATGATTTATACCTGAAATATGCACATTTTTCTAACAAAACATATGCTATACAATAAATATGTTATCAGACTGTCATCTGATGAAGTTGTTTCTTGGTTAGTGGCTATTTATATCTTTATTTGGTCGAATTTGTGATAGCTACTGATGCAGTAAGAAAATGGTGGAGTAAGAAAAGTGGTGTCTTTTGCTAACGTGGTTAGCTAATAGATTTACATATTGTGTCTTCCCTGTAAAACATTTTAAAAATCAGAAATGATGGCTGGATTCACAAGATGTGTATCTTTCATCTGGTGTCTTGGACTTGTGATTTAATGATATTTAGATGCTAGTATTTACTTGTGACGCTATGCTAGGCTATGCTAGTCAGCTTTTTTACTGATGGGGGTGCTCCCGGATCCGGGTTTGGGAGGAATTAGAGGATATATACAGACCACATATTCCATAGTCACAGGGCTTCACACAGTAGTTTTACATAACGAAGTGTGTTTGAGAGTGTGAGTGTGAGTGTGAGTGTGTGTGTGTGTGTGTGTGTGTGTGTGTGTGTGTGTGTGTGTGTGTGTGTGTGTGTGTGTGTGTGTGTGTGTGTGTGTGTGTGTAAAAGACAAGGGGCTTCATTTATCAAGGTGAACAACACATCCCAAACCCTTGCGAGCTCCAGTTTTCCTGTAAAGGTTTTTACCATCTTGAACCTGCTGGTAAAGTACGTGTATCTCCACACACACAGGTCTGACCGTGTGCACAACTTCTAGGGGTAATAATAGACAACCTTTACCATGAGAGCGAGGGAGCGAGGGAGCGAGGGGGGGGGTGGGCGTTTTCATGGTTGGATGCAGATACCTGGCACGGTGGTTTTGTCGTAAACGGTAAATAAATAATTGGATCCATTGTCGCTTAGGATCACGTTAAATTGACCAACCGGGCTGATGGTTGGTAAAAACGAACGAGTGACACACTGCAGTTGTATTGCCAGCAAATATTGTTATTTTTGTGGGGAAATGGAAGTGTTTGATGCATAGGAAATATAATAATGTTAGGATAATAAAATCATTCAAATGTAATTGTATGTAATTGATTAAACAGATGCATTTACCGTTATTAAGACGATCACATACCAGCATGTCGTCTAATATGTTTCTTCTCATTGTATTATAAACTGTAGGTCTGAATCCTGATCATATTGCAGGACATGTCTCTCATTATTATAAACTGTAGGTCTGAATCCTGATCATATTGCAGGACATGTCTCTCTTTATTATAAACTGTAGGTCTGAATCCTGATCATATTGCAGGACGTCTCCTTCTCTGACATAACTTGTTTATTCCTGCTAAACAACAAATATTAGGCTGCCATTCATCAAGTCGCTCATTCAATACCCAAGCCAGCTCAAAAGTAAATACACCGTTAGCCTATTTAAAACCCATTACAGTCTTTAAGCCCTGTCTGAGCCAGAAGAGGGGTGGGGGGATTCTACTAAGATATATGGAATTATTTTTAGAAGGTCTTACCAACGATCAATTTGCTATTTGATTCGAATTTAATAAAATAGAAAAATAGAAAAAAAATATTAAATATTAAAAAAAGGTGCTTAACTTCTATTAGCCAATAGAAACACATTGAAGAACAGACAGTCCTTACTGCTATTAGCCAATAGAAACACATTGAATAACAGACAGTCCTTACTGCTATTAGCCAATAGAAACACATTGAATAACAGATAGTCCTTACTGCTATTAGCCAATAGAAACACATTGAAGAACAGACAGTCCTTACTGCTATTAGCCAATAGAAACACATTGAATAACAGACAGTCCTTACTGCTATTAGCCAATAGAAACACATTGAATAACAGATAGTCCTTACTGCTATTAGCCAATAGAAACACATTGAATAATAGACAGTCCTTACTGCTATTAGCCAATAGAAACACATTGAATAATAGATAGTCATTACTGCTATTAGCCAATAGAAACACATTGAATAACAGATAGTCCTTACTGCTATTAGCCAATAGAAACACATTGAATAACAGACAGTCCTTACTGCTATTAGCCTATAGAAACACATTGAATAACAGACAGTCCTTACTGCTATTAGCCAATAGAAACACATTGAATAACAGATAGTCCTTACTGCTATTAGCCAACAGAAACACATTGAATAACAGATAGTCCTTACTGCTATTAGCCAATAGAAACACATTGAATAACAGATAGTCCTTACTGCTATTAGCCAATAGAAACACATTGAATAACAGATAGTCCTTACTGCTTTTAGCCAATAGAATCACACTGAATAACAGATAGTCCTTACTGCTATTAGCCAACAGAAACACATTGAATAACAAATAGTCCTTACTGCTATTAGCCAATATAAACACATTGAACAACAGATAGTCCTTACTGCTATTAGCCAATAGAAACACATTGAATAACAGATAGACCTTAATGCTATTAGCCAATAGAAACACATTGAAGAACAGATTCACAACATGGAACAACAGATAGTCCTTACTGCTATTAGCCAATATAAACACATTGAATAACAGATAGTCATTACTGCTATTAGCCAATAGAATCACATTGAATAACAGATAGTCCTTACTGCTATTAGCCAATAGAAACACATTGAAGAACAGACAGATATTACTGCACTGTTAGATGTTACTACACTGTTGGAGCTAGAAACACAAGCACTTCGCTACACCCGCAATAACATCTGATAAACACGTGTATGTAACCAATAACATCTGATAAACACGTGTATGTGACCAATAACATCTGATAAACACGTGTATGTGACCAATAACATCTGATAAACACGTGTATGTGACCAATAACATCTGATAAACACGTGTATGTAACCAATGACATCTGTTAAACACGTGTATGTGACCAATAACATCTGATAAACACGTGTATGTGACCAATAACATCTGATAAACACGTGTATGTGACCAATAACTTCTGATAAACACGTGTATGTGACCAATAACATCTGTTAAACACGTGTATGTAACCAATGACATCTGATAAACACGTGTATGTGACCAATAACATCTGATAAACACGTGTAAGTGACCAATAACATCTGATAAACACGTGCATGTGACCAATGACATCTGTTAAACACGTGTATGTGACCAATAACATCTGATAAACACGCGTATGTGACCAATAACATCTGATAAACACGTGCATGTGACCAATGACATCTGTTAAACACGTGTATGTGACCAATAACATCTGATAAACACGTGTATGTGACCAATAACATATGTTAAACACGTGTATGTGACCAATAACATCTGTTAAACACGTGTATGTGACCAATAACATCTGATAAACACGTGTATGTGACCAATAACATCTGTTAAACACGTGTATGTGACCAATAACATCTGATAAACACGTGTATGTGACCAATAACATCTGATAAACACGTGTATGTGACCAATAACATATGTTAAACACGTGTATGTGACCAATAACATCTGATAAACACGTGTATGTGACCAATAACATATGTTAAACACGTGTATGTGACCAATAACATCTGATAAACACGTGTATGTGACCAATAACATCTGTTAAACACGTGTATGTGACCAATAACATCTGATAAACACGTGTATGTGACCAATAACATCTGATAAACACGTGTATGTGACCAATAACATATGTTAAACACGTGTATGTGACCAATAACATCTGATAAACACGTGTATGTGACCAATAACATCTGTTAAACACGTGTATGTGACCAATAACATCTGATAAACACGTGTATGTGACCAATAACATCTGATAAACACGTGTATGTGACCAATAACATATGTTAAACACGTGTATGTGACCAATAACATCTGATAAACACGTGTATGTGATTTCATTTGACCTTTCACCGCAGATGCAGAGGCGCGACATCAGTGGATGCCGTGGATTGAGACACGTCCAAAACAACAATAAAACCCAGATATCTCTAGCTTAAACTGACTGATTTCTATAGGGACTTTAGTATTATGCTAATGACATTTGCGCTGGGGTGCGGACATTGACTCTAGGGGGTCAACATATTTGACGGTATGGGTAGGCTACAGTATTAGTGTTTGACAGGAGCGAGACATCACAGCCTATTTCATCTCAGAGATCTATACCAAGGCAGGAGACAGAAACAAAATCATCTATTGACTAACTAAATATTGAACAACAGTTTGTCTTTTGCATAGATGTGTGGGCTGTAGGCAGATTACTTTAATTTGTAGGCATTGACTTGAACTTGTTGGAAAGGACAATGAATCTTGCAGAGTGCGTGGTCTAGTGTCTGGCACCCGCTATAGGCCAGTGGAACATCAGTCACTCTGACAGTGATTGACATTCGCTATAGGCCAGTGTTATATCTGTCACTCTGACAGTGTTTGACACCAGCTATAGGCCAGTGATACATCTGTCACTCTGACAGTGATTGACACCCGCTATAGGCCAGTGGTACATCTGTCACTCTGACAGTGATTGACACCCGCTATAGGCCAGTGGTACATCTGTCACTCTGACAGTGATTGACACCCGCTATAGGCCAGTGGTACATCTGTCACTCTGACAGTGAGTGACACCCGCTATAGGCCAGTGGTACATCTGTCACTCTGACAGTGATTGACACCCGCTATAGGCCAGTGGTACATCTGTCACTCTGACAGTGATTGACACCCGCTATAGGGCAGTGGTACATCTGTCACTCTGACAGTGATTGACACCCGCTATAGGCCAGTGGTACATCTGTCACTCTGACAGTGATTGACACCCGCTATAGGCCAGTGGTACATCTGTCACTCTGACAGTGATTGACACCCACTATAGGCCAGTGGTACATCTGTCACTCTGACAGTGATTGACACCCGCTATAGGGCAGTGGTACATCTGTCACTCTGACAGTGATTGACACCCGCTATAGGCCAGTGGTACATCAGTCACTCTGACAGTGATTGACACCCGCTATAGGCCAGTGGTACATCTGTCACTCTGACAGTGATTGACACCCGCTATAGGCCAGTGGTACATCTGTCACTCTGACAGTGATTGACACACACTATAGGGCAGTGGTACATCTGTCACTCTGACAGTGATTGACACCCACTATAGGGCAGTGGTACATCTATCACACTGACAGTGATTGACACCCACTATAGGCCAGTGGGACATCTGTCACTCTGACAGTGATTGATACCTGCTATAGGCCAGTGGTACATCTGTCACTCTGACAGTGATTGACACCCGCTATAGGGCAGTGGTACATCAGTCACTCTGACAGTGATTGACACCCGCTATAGGGCAGTGGTACATCAGTCACTCTGACAGTGATTGACACCCGCTATAGGCCAGTGGTACATCTGTCACTCTGACAGTGTTTGACACCCGCTATAGGCCAGTGGTACATCTGTCACTCTGACAGTGATCGACACCCGCTATAGGCCAGTGGTACATCTGTCACTCTGACAGTGTTTGACACCCGCTATAGGCCAGTGGTACATCAGTCACTCTGACAGTGATTGACACCCGCTATAGGCCAGTGGTACATCTGTCACTCTGACAGTGATCGACACCCGCTATAGGCCAGTGGTACATCTGTCACTCTGACAGTGATCGACACCCGCTATAGGGCAGTGGTACATCTATCACACTGACAGTGATTGACACCCGCTATAGGCCAGTGGTACATCAGTCACTCTGACAGTGTTTGACACCCGCTATAGGCCAGTGGTACATCAGTCACTCTGACAGTGTTTGACACCCGCTATAGGCCAGTGGTACATCTGTCACTCTGACAGTGATTGACACCCGCTATAGGCCAGTGGTACATATGTCACTCTGACAGTGATTGACACCCGCTATAGGCCAGTGGTACATCTGTCACTCTGACAGTGTTTGACACCCGCTATAGGCCAGGGGTACATCTGTCACTCTGACAGTGATTGACACCCGCTATAGGCCAGTGGTACATCAGTCACTCTGACAGTGATTGACACCCGCTATAGGCCAGTGGTACATCTGTCACTCTGACAGTGATTGACACACACTATAGGGCAGTGGTACATCTGTCACTCTGACAGTGATTGACACCCACTATAGGGCAGTGGTACATCTATCACACTGACAGTGATTGACACCCAC
>NW_024058475.1:304562-309562 GCF_016432855.1 Salvelinus namaycush | reverse complement strand
ATATAAAATGACATGAATATGGATAGGAACGATTGAAGAGGGGAGAGAGAGAGAGAGGGAGGAAGAGAAGGAGAGAGAGGGAGAGGGAGGAAGAGAAGGAGAGAGAGGGAGAGAGAGAGGGAGAGAGAGGGAGGAAGAGAGGGGGAGAGAGAGAGGGAGGAAGAGAAGGAGAGAGAGAGAGAGAGGGAGCAAGAGAGGGGGAGAGAGAGAGGGAGGAAGAGAAGGAGAGAGAGGGAGAGGGAGGAAGAGAAGGAGAGAGAGGGAGAGGGAGGAAGAGAAGGAGAGAGAGGGAGAGAGAGGGGGAGAGAGGGAGAGGGAGGAAGAGAAGGAGAGAGAGGGAGGAAGAGAAGGAGAGAGAGGGAGAGAGAGGGAGGAAGAGAGGGGGAGAGAGAGAGGGAGGAAGAGAAGGAGAGAGAGGGAGAGGGAGGAAGAGAAGGAGAGAGAGAGGGAGAGGGAGGAAGAGAAGGAGAGAGAGGGAGGAAGAGAAGGAGAGAGAGGGAGAGAGAGGGAGAGAGAGGGAGGAAGAGAAGGAGAGAGAGGGAGAGGGAGGAAGAGAAGGAGAGAGAGGGAGAGGGAGGAAGAGAAGGAGAGAGAGAGGGAGAGGGAGGAAGAGAAGGAGAGAGAGGGAGAGGGAGGAAGAGAAGGAGAGAGAGAGGGAGGAAGAGAAGGAGAGAGAGGGAGAGAGAGAGAGAGAGAGGGAGGAAGAGAGGGGGCGAGAGAGAGGGAGGAAGAGAAGGAGAGAGAGGGAGAGGGAGGAAGAGAAGGAGAGAGAGGGAGAGAGAGAGGAAGAGAGGGGGAGAGAGAGAGGGAGGAAGAGAAGGAGAGAGAGGGAGAGAGAGAGAGAGAGAGGGAGGAAGAGAGGGGGAGAGAGAGAGGGAGGAAGAGAAGGAGAGAGAGAGAGAGAGGGAGCAAGAGAGGGGGAGAGAGAGAGGGAGGAAGAGAAGGAGAGAGCGGGAGAGGGAGGAAGAGAAGTAGAGAGAGGGAGAGAGGGAGGAAGAGAAGGAGAGAGAGAGACAGAGAGAGAGGGAGGAAGAGAGGGGGAGAGAGGGAGAGAGAGAGGGAGGAAGAGAAGGAGAGAGAGAGAGAGAGAGGGAGGAAGAGAGGGGGAGAGAGAGCGGGAGGAAGAGAAGGAGAGAGAGAGAGGGAGGAAGAGAAGGAGAGAGAGAGAGAGGGAGGAAGAGAAGGAGAGAGAGGGAGAGAGAGAGGGAGGAAGAGAGGGAGAGAGAGAGAGAGGGAGGAAGAGAGGGGGAGAGAGAGAGGGAGGAAGAGAAGGAGAGAGAGAGAGAGGGAGCAAGAGAGGGGGAGAGAGAGAGGGAGGAAGAGAAGGAGAGAGAGGGAGAGGGAGGAAGAGAGGGGGAGAAAGAGAGGGAGGAAGAGAAGGAGAGAGAGGGAGAGGAAGGAAGAGAGGGGGAGAGAGAGAGGGAGGAAGAGAAGGAGAGAGAGAGAGAGAGGGAGGAAGAGAAGGAGAGAGAGGGAGAGAGAGGGAGGAAGAGAGAGAGAGAGGGAGGAAGAGAAGGAGAGAGAGGGAGAGAGAGGGAGGAAGAGAGGGGGAGAGAGAGAGGGAGGAAGAGAAGGAGAGAGAGAGGGAGGAAGAGAAGGAGAGAGAGAGGGAGAGAGAGGGAGCAAGAGAGGGGGAGAGAGAGGGAGGAAGAGAAGGAGAGAGAGGGAGAGAGAGAGAGAGAGGGAGGAAGAGAGGGGGAGAGAGAGAGGGAGGAAGAGAAGGAGAGAGAGAGAGGGAGCAAGAGAGGGGGAGAGAGAGAGGGAGGAAGAGAAGGAGAGAGCGGGAGAGAGAGGAAGAGAAGTAGAGAGACGGAGAGAGAGAGGGAGGAAGAGAAGGAGAGAGAGAGAGAGAGAGGGAGGAAGAGAGGGGGAGAGAGGGAGAGAGAGAGGGAGGAAGAGAAGGAGAGAGAGAGAGAGAGAGAGAGAGAGAGAGGGAGGAAGAGAGGGGGAGAGAGAGAGGGAGGAAGAGAAGGAGAGAGAGAGAGAGAGGGAGGAAGAGAAGGAGAGAGAGAGAGAGAGAGAGAGAGAGGGAGGAAGAGAAGTAGAGAGAGGGAGAGAGAGAGGGAGGAAGAGAAGGAGAGAGAGAGAGAGAGAGAGGGAGGAAGAGAGGGGGAGAGAGAGGGAGGAAGAGAAGGAGAGAGAGAGAGAGAGAGGGAGCAAGAGAGGGGGAGAGAGAGAGGGAGGAAGAGAAGGAGAGAGAGGGAGAGGGAGGAAGAGAGGGGGAGGAAGAGAGGGAGGAAGAGAAGGAGAGAGAGGGAGAGGGAGGAAGAGAGGGGGAGAGAGAGAGAGAGAGAGAGAGAGAGAGGGAGGAAGAGAAGTAGAGAAAGGGAGAGAGAGAGAGAGAGAGAGGGAGAGAGAGGGAGGAAGAGAAGGAGGGAGAGAGAGAGAGAGGGAGGAAGAGAGGGGGAGAGAGAGAGGGAGGAAGAGAAGAGAGCGAGAGAGAGAGAGAGAGGGAGGAAGAGAATTAGAGAGAGGGAAAGAGATAGAGCGAGGGAGAGAGAGAGGGAGGAAGAGAAGGAGAGAGAGAGAGAGAGAGGGAGGAAGAGAGGGGGAGAGAGAGCGGGAGGAAGAGAAGGAGAGAGAGGGAGAGAGAGAGAGAGAGAGAGAGAGAGAGAGAGGAAGAGAAGGAGAGAGGGAGAGAGAGAGAGAGGGAGAGAGAGAGAGAGGAAGAGAAGGAGAGAGAGGGAGAGAGAGAGAGAGAGAGAGAGAGAGAGGGAGAGAGAGAGAGAGAAGGGGGGAGAAAGGGGTGGTGTAGGAGAGGAGGATGGATGTGTGTGGTCGTGTAGTATTTACTATTGAAAACCTTTCACCACAATTGGCAGCAGATGGAAATGGCCCACTACACCTCCTGAGTGGTTAAAAGCTACTGGCGAAACGGACCAATCAGGTGTCAGACTCCGACTGTTCTCTAGAAGCCATGGAATTGAAGTTCACCATATAGGGAATAGGGCTCTGGTCTAAAGTAGTACACTATATAGGGAATAGGGCTCTGGTCTAAAGTAGTACACTATATAGGGAATAGGGCTCTGGTCAACAGTAGTACACTATATAGGGAATAGGGCTCTGGTCAACAGTAGTACACTATATAGTGAATAGGGCTCTGGTCAACAGTAGTTCACTATATAGGGAATAGGGCTCTGGTCAACAGTAGTTCACTATATAGGGAATAGGGCTCTGGTCAACAGTAGTTCACTATATAGGGAATAGGGCCCTGGTCAACAGTAGTGCACTATATAGTGAATAGGGCTCTGGTCAACAGTAGTTCACTATATAGGGAATAGGGCTCTGGTCAACAGTAGTACACTATATAGGGAATAGGGCTCTGGTCAACAGTAGTACACTATATAGGGAATAGGGCTCTGGTCAACAGTAGTTCACTATATAGGGAATAGGGCTCTGGTCAACAGTAGTTCACTATATAGGGAATAGGGCTCTGGTCAACAGTAGTACACTAAATATGGCATAGGGCAGAACATAGTACTGCTCTGGTATAATATAGTAATGCTCTGTTATAACATAGTGCTGCTCTGGTATAATATAGTACTGCTCTGGTATAAAAATAGTACTGCTCTGGTATAAAAATAGTACTGCTCTGGTATAATATAGTACTGCTCTGGTATAATATAGTACTGCTCTGGTATAATATAGTACTGCTCTGGTATAATATAGTACTGCTCTGTTATAACATAGTGCTGCTCTGGTATAATATAGTACTGCTCTGGTATAGAAATAGTACTGCTCTGGTATAATATAGTACTGCTCTGGTATAATATAGTACTGCTCTGGTATAAAAATAGTACTGCTCTGGTATAATATAGTACTGCTCTGGTATAATATAGTACTGCTCTGGTATAATATAGTACTGCTCTGTTATAACATAGTATTGCTCTGGTATAATATAGTACTGCTCTGGTATAAAAATAGTACTGCTCTGGTATAAAAATAGTACTGCTCTGGTATAATATAGTACTACTCTGTTATAATATAGTACTGCTCTGTTATAACATAGTACTACTCTGGTATAATATAGTACTACTCTGGTATAATATAGTACTACTCTTGTCACGAATGTCGTCGGGAGAAAGAGAGGCGGACCAAGGTGCAGCGTGGTAAGTGTTCATCTTTTTAATAGAACGACTGAACACTGAACAAAAACAACCAAAAACGACAAACTAACAGTCCTGCAAGGTGAACATACACTAAACAGAAAACAATCACCCACAACACAAAATGGAAAACAGGCTACTTAAGTATGATTCTCAATCAGAGACAACGATCGACAGCTGCCTCTGATTGAGAACCATACCAGGCCAAACACAGAAATACAACAACATAGTAAAAAGAACATAGACTGCCCACCCTAGTCACACCCTGGCCTAACCAAAATAGAGAATAAAAAACCTCTCTATAGCCAGGGCGTGACAACTCTGGTATAATATAGTACTACTCTGGTATAACAAAGTATTGTTCTTGTATAATAAAGCCTAGTGCTGCTCTGACATCGCATAACAGGAAACAGAAAACACAAAGAGGAGAGGAGAAGGCACCAGCGTGAGGTGGTATTGCCTGGTGTGAGAGAGAGAGAGAGAGAGAGAGAGAGAGAGAGAGAGAGAGAGAGAGAGAGAGAGAGAGAGAGAGACAGAGACAGAGACAGAGACAGAGACAGAGGCAGAGACAGAGACAGAGACAGAGACAGAGACAGAGACAGAGACAGAGACAGAGACAGAGACAGAGGCAGAGGCAGAGGCAGAGGCAGAGGCAGAGGCAGAGGCAGAGGAGGGGAGGGGAGGGGTTGAGGAGAGGTTGAGGAGAGGAGAGAAGATGGAGCCAGCGTGAAGTGATATTGTCTGGGTGTTCAGTAACAAGAAGAACAAAATGACCTGGATAGAAAACAGAGCTAGAGGAGAGGAGAGAAGAGAGGGGAAGAGAGGTTGTCATTTTTTGGGAAGGGGAGTTAGTGGAGGACTCACACACTGCACAGCTTGACACACACACACACA
>NW_024058475.1:297062-302062 GCF_016432855.1 Salvelinus namaycush | reverse complement strand
TCAATATGTACCATAAAGACAGTTAACAGTCTAAAGGCCTTAGTGATACTACTGAACTGTCTCAGTATGTACCATAAAGACAGTTAACAGTCTAAAGGCCTTAGTGATACTACTGAACTGTCTCAATATGTACCATAAAGACAGTTAACAGTCTAAAGGCCTTAGTGATACTACTGAACTGTCTCAATATGTACCATAAAGACAGTTAACAGTCTAAAGGCCTTAGTGATACTACTGAACTGTCTCAATATGTACCATAAAGACAGTTAACAGTCTAAAGGCCTGAGTGATACTACTGTACTGTCTCAATATGTACCATAAAGACAGTTAACAGTCTAAAGGCCTGAGTGATACTACTGAACTGTCTCAATATGTACCATAAAGACAGTTAACAGTCTGAAGGCCTTAGTGATACTACTGTACTGTCTCAATATGTACCATAAAGACAGTTAACAGTATTAAAGCCTGAGTGATACTAATCTGCAACTGTATCTCAAAGGAAGACTACAAGTCCCAGCTGACACTTCTCTCCTCTATTACGCCACTAATGGATCGCACATTCCTGTTGCCGTGGAGATGTTTCCCCTTTTCCCTTCGAAAGAAACATCCACTTTTTTTTTCTCTTCTCTCTCTTCTGCACTTCCCTCGTCTTTCTCCAGTTCATGCCTCCCTCGCTTTATCTCTTTCTCCAGTTCATGCCTCCCTCGCTTTATCTCTTTCTCCAGTTCATGCCTCCCTCGCTTTATCTCTTTCTCCAGTTCAATCCTCCCTCGCTTTGTCTCTTTCTCCAGTTCATGCCTCCCTCACTTTATCTCTTTCTCCAGTTTATGCCTCCCTCGTTTTATCTCTTTCTCCAGTTCATGCCTCCCTCGCTTTATCTCCTTCTCCAGTTCATGCCTCCCTCGCTTTATCTCTTTCTCCAGTTTCATGCCTCCCTCGCTTTATCTCCATCCCAGTGCATTCCTCCCTCACTTTATCTCTTTCTCTAGTTCATGCCTCCCTCGCTGTATCTCTTTCTCCAGTTCATGCCACCCTCGCTTTATCTCTTTCTCCAGTTCATGCCTCCCTCGCTTTATCTCTTTCTCCAGTTCATGCCTCCCTCGCTTTATTTCTTTCTCCAGTTCATGCCTCCCTCGCTTTATCTCTTTCTCCAGTTCATGCCTCCCTCACTTTATCTCTTTTCTCCAGTTCATGCCTCCCTCGCTTATCTCTTTCTCCAGTTCATGCCTCCCTCGCTTTATCTCTTTCTCCAGTTCATGCCTCCCTCGCTTTATCTCTTTCTCCAGTTCATGCCTCCCTCGCTTTATCTCTTTCTCCAGTTCATGCCTCCCTCGCTTTATCTCTTTCTCCAGTTCATGCCTCCCTCGCTTTATCTCTTTCTCCAGTTCATCCTCCCTCGCTTTTCTCTTTCTCCAGTTCATCCTCCCTCGCTTATCTCTTTCTCCAGTTCATTCCCTCCCTCGCTTTGTCTCTTTCTCCAGTTCATGCCTCCCTCGCTTTATCTCTTTCTCCAGTTCATGCCTCTCTTGCTTTATCTCTTTCTCATTTCATGCCTCCCTCGCTTTATCTCTTTCTCCAGTCATGCCCCCCTCGCTTTATCTCTTTCCCAGTTCATCTCCCTCGCTTTATCTTTTCTCCAGTCAGCCTCCCTCGCTTTATCTCTTTCTCCAGTTCATGCCTCCTCTCTTTATTTCTTTCTCCAGTTCATGCCTCCCTCGCTTTATCTCTTTCTCCAGTTCATGCCTCCCTCGCTTTACTCTTTTCTTCCAGTTCATGCCTCCCTCGCTTTTACTCTTTCTCCAGTTCATGCCTCCCTCGCTTTATCTCTTTCTCCAGTTCATGCCTCCCTCGCTTTATCTCTTTCTCCAGTTTCATGCCTCCCTCGCTTTATTCTTTCTCCAGTTCATGCCTCCCTCGCTTTATCTCTTTCTCCAGTTCATGCCTCCCTCCTTATCTCTTTCTCCAGTTCATGCCTCCTCGCTTTATCTCTTTCTCCAGTTCATGCCTCCCCGCTTTATCTCTTTCTACAGTTCAATCCTCCCTCGCTTTGTCTCTTTCTCCAGTTCATGCCTCCCTCACTTTATCTCTTTCTCCAGTTCATGCCTCCCTCGTTTTATCTCTTTCTCCAGTTCATGCCTCCCTCGCTTTATCTCTTTCTCCAGTTCATGCCTCCCTCGCTTTATCTCTTTCTCCAGTTCATGCCTCCCTCGCTTTTCTTTACTCCAGTTCATGCCTCCCTCGCTTTATCTCTTTCTCCAGTTCATCCTCCCTCGCTTTTCCTCTTTTCTCCAGTTCATGCCTCCCTCGCTTTATCTCTTTCTCAGTTCATCCTCCCTCGCTTTTCCTTTCTCCAGTTCATGCTCCCTCGCTTTATCTCTTCTCCAGTTCATGCCTCCCTTTGCTTTTATCTCTTTCTCCAGTTCATGCCTCCCTCGCTTTATCTCTTTCTCCAGTTCATGCCTCCCTCGCTTATCTCTTTCTCCAGTTCAGCCTCCCTCGCTTTATCTATTTCCTCCAGTTCATGCCTCCCTCGCTTTATCTCTTTTCTCCAGTTCATGCCTCCTCGCTTTATCTCTTTCTCAGTTCATGCCTCCCCGCTTTATCTCTTCTCAGTTCAATCCTCCCTCGCTTTTCTCTTTCTCCAGTTCATGCCTCCTCCGCTTTATCTCTTTCTCCAGTTCATGCCTCCCTCGTTTTATCTCTTTCTCCAGTTCATGCCTCCCTCGCTTTATCTCCTTCTCCAGTTCATGCCTCCCTCGTTATCCTTTCTCCAGTTTCAATCCTCCCTCGCTTTATCTCTTTCTCCAGTTCATGCCTCCTCGCTTTATCTCTTTCTCCAGTTCATGCCTCCCTCGCTTATCTATTTTCCAGTTCATGCTCCCCTCGTCTTATCCTCTTTCTCCAGTTCATGCCTCCCTCGCTTATCTCTTTCTCCAGTTCATGCCTCCCCCTTCTTTATCTCTTTCTAAACATTTCAAATGCCTCCCTCACTTTATCTCTTTCTCCAGTTCATGCCTCCCTCTTTTTATCTCTTTCTCCAGTTCATGCCTCCCTCGCTTTATCTCTTTCTCCAGTTCATGCCTCCCTCGCTTTATCTCTTTCTCCAGTTCATGCCTCCCTCGCTTTATCTCCATCTCCAGTTCATTCCTCCCTCACTTTATCTCTTTCTCTAGTTCATGCCTCCCTCGCTGTATCTCTTTCTCCAGTTCATGCCACCCTCGCTTTATCTCTTTCTCCAGTTCATGCCTCCCTCGCTTTATCTCTTTCTCCAGTTCATGCCTCCTTCGCTTTATCTCTTTCTCCAGTTCATGCCTCCCTCGCTTTATCTCTTTCTCCAGTTCATGCCTCCCTCGCTTTATCTCTTTCTCCAGTTCATGCCTCCCTCGCTTTATCTCTTTCTCCAGTTTATGCCTCCCTCACTTTATCTCTTACTCCAGTTCATGCCTCCTTCGCTTTATCTCTTACTCCAGTTCATGCCTCCTTCGCTTTATCTCTTTCTCCAGTTCATGCCTCCCTCGCTTTATCTCTTTCTCCAGTTCATGCCTCCCTCGCTTTATCTCTTTCTCCAGTTCATGCCTCCCTCGCTTTATCTCTTTCTCCAGTTCATGCCTCCCTCACTTTATCTCTTTCTCCAGTTCATGCCTCCCTCGCTTTATCTCTTTCTCCAGTTCATGCCTCCCTCGCTTTATCTCTTTCTCCAGTTCAATCCTCCCTCGCTTTGTCTCTTTCTCCAGTTCATGCCTCCCTCGCTTTATCTCTTTCTCCAGTTCATGCCTCCCTCGCTTTGTCTCTTTCTCCAGTTCATGCCTCCCTCGCTTTATCTCTTTCTCCAGTTCATGCCTCCCTCACTTTATCTCTTTCTCCAGTTCATGTTTTTTCTTCTTCTTGTGTTGCGGCTGGGGAAACAAGAAGAGGACAACAACAGAAGACAGAAGAAACAGAAAGCATGTTTTCTGGGGAGAGATAAAGAAGGGGAACAAATGAAAAACCTGATAGTTGTGAAAATGGAGCTGTGGCGTGGAGCGGAGACGAAGAGGAGGAGAGGAAGGAGAGATAAGAAGAGATGTGGATGGGGGGGTGGAGAGGTGTGAACTCAAGGTGGCGTGAACGAGGGATCGGTTTCACCTGGAGCAGGTAGAGAGAGAGAGACATGGATGGAGATAGAGGGAGAGAAGTTGCTGAGCGAGCAGTGCTGTTGAATGACAGAACAGAGGAAAGAAATGAAGAGCAGTCGTAGATTTATGGAGACGTGAAGAGGACATGAGGTGCCTGTGTGTGTGTGTGTGTGTGTGTGTGTGTGTGTGTGTGTGTGTGTGTGTGTGTGTGTGTGTGTGTGTGTGTGTGTGTGTGTGTGTCTGTGTGTGTGTGTTTAAAGGATCCCAGTCCTATTCTTTGTCAGTCTAATACATATATGATGATCGTATCATCTCTGACATTGAAGAGAGAGATTAAAAGACCTGACAGCTCCATCCCATTTCCAGGTATGATCTCTCTGTGATGGACAGATCATACAGAGAGAGAAAGTAACGCCCTCGTTTCACCTTCAATCATCCTTCTCTCCCTATCTCTTTCTTTCCCCTCAGGCACATATCTAACATCACTTCAAGCCTCCCTGAATCCTAACCTCGATGCCACAGAATAGTGGAGAGAGATTTGACATATGTTAATATTTGTTTACTGACGTTGAAGGCAGTCTGTAGATTAAATTTGATACATGCTAAAATGGGGGAATTGACTCAAACATGCCAATGTTGTTTATTTTTTGCAGTGGCTCGGTTAACAAAACCAAAGTGTAGATGGTCACTTCCTGTCTCCAGACTCCTGTCAAGGTGAGTAAACAAGTAGTAAATCCTATTTTAAAGAAACAAACATGGAAATATGTCAAAATGCTGAACTATTCATTTATCCGTTATAATGAACAGTAGTCCACCAAATAAGGGACAGGGTTCCATTTCGGAAGCCAACATTTTTTTCTGCCTCTTGGGGCCACTCCATCACAC
>NW_024058475.1:259562-294562 GCF_016432855.1 Salvelinus namaycush | reverse complement strand
ATTCACACCAATACCACCACATGTCATTCAAACCAATACCACCACATGTCATTCATACCAATACCACCATATGCCATTCACATCAATACCACCATATGTCATTCACACCAATACCACCATATGTCATTCACACCAATACCACCATATGTCATTCACACCAATACCACCACATGTCATTCATACCAATACCACCATATGTCATTCACACCAATACCACCATATGCCATTCAAACCAATACCACCATATGCCATTCATACCAATACCACCATGGGTCATTCATACCAATATCACCACATCTAATTCACACCAATACCACCACATGTCATTCAAACCAATACCACCACATGTAATTCATACCAGTACCAATACCACCATATGTAATTCATACAGTACCAATACCACCACATGTAATTCATACAGTACCAATACCACCATATGTAATTCATACAGTACCAATACCACCACATGTAATTCATACCAGTACCACCATCAATCAATCAAGTTTATTTTATATAGCCCTTCGTACATCAGCTAATATCTCGAAGTGCTGTACAGAAACCCAGCCTAAAACCCCAAACAGCAAGCAATGCAGGTGTAGAAGCACGGTGGCTTGGAAAAACTCCCTAGAAAGGCCAAAACCTAGGAAGAAACATAGAGAGGAACCAGGCTATGAGGGGTGGCCAGTCCTCTTCTGGCTGTGCCGGGTGGAGATTATAACAGAACTATGCCAAGATGTTCAAAAATGTTCATAAGTGACAAGCATGGTCAAATAATAATCATGAATAATTTTCAGTTGGCTTTTCATAGCCGATCATTAAGAGTTGAAAAACAACCGGTCTGGGACAGGTGGCGGTTCCATAACTGCAGGCAGAACAGTTGAAACTGGAATAGCAGCAAGGCCAGGCGGACTGGGGACAGCAAGGAGTCATCATGCCCGGTAGTCCTGACGTATGGTCCTAGGGCTCAGGTCCTCCGAGAGAAAGAAAGAGAGAAGCCACATGTTATTTATACAGTACCAATACCACCACATGTAATTCATACAATACCACCATATGTAATTCATACAGTACCAATACCACCACATGTAATTCATACAACACCACCATATGTAATTCATACAGTACCAATACCACCATATGTAATTCATACAGTACCAATACCACCACATGTAATTCATACAATACCAATACCACCACATGTAATTCATACAATATCACCACATGTAATTCATACCAGTACCATCACCTGTAATTCATACAGTACCAATACCACCACATGTAATTCATACAATACCAATACCACCACATGTAATTCATACAGTACCAATACCACCACATGTAATTCATACAACACCACCATATGTAATTCATACAGTACCAATACCACCACATGTAATTCATACAACACCACCATATGTAATTCATACAGTACCAGTACCACCACATGTAATTCATACAGTACCAATACCACCACATGTAATTCATATAGTACCAATACCACCACATGTAATTCATACAATATCACCACATGTAATTCATACCAGTACCATCACCTGTAATTCATACAGTACCAATACCACCACATGTAATTCATACAATACCAATACCACCACCTGTAATTCATACAGTACCAATACCACCACATGTAATTCATACAATACCAATACCACCACATGTAATTCATACAATACTACCACATGTAATTCATACCAGTACCATCACATGTACTTCATACAGTACCAATACCACCACATGTAAATCATACCAGTACCAAAACATGTAATTCATACCAATACCACTACATGCAATTCATACAGTACCAAAACCACCACATGTAATTCATACAATACCAATACCACCACATGTAATTCATTCAATACCAATACCACCACATGTAATTCATACAAGTACCACCACATGTATTTCATACAGTACCAATACCACCACATGTAATTCATACAGTACCAATACCACCACATGTAATTCATACAGTACCACCACATGTAATTCATACAATACCACATTTTACATTTTAGTCATTTAGCAGACGCTCTTATCCAGAGCGACTTACAGTAGAGTGCATACATTTTATTACATTTTTACATACTGAGACAAGGATATCCCTACCGGCCAAACCCTCCCTAACCCGGACGACGCTATGCCAATTGTGCGTCGCCCCACGGACCTCCCGGTTTGCGGCCGGCTGCGACAGAGCCTGGGCGCGAACCCAGCCCAGCCTGGGCGCGAACCCAGAGACTCTGCGATGCAGTGCCCTAGACCACTGCGCCACCCGGGAGGTTACCACCCGGGAGGTTACCACCACATGTAATTCAAACAGTACCAATACCACCACATGTAATTCATACAGTACCACCACATGTAATTCACACCAATACCACCACATGTAATTCAGAAGAAATACCACCACATGTAATTCATACAATACCAATACCACCACATGTAATTCATACAGTACCAATACCACCACATGTAATTCATACAATACCAATACCACCACATGTAATTCATACCAGTACCACCACATGTAATTCATACAGTACCAATACCACCACATGTAATTCATACAGTACCAATACCACCACATGTAATTCATACAGTACCAATACCACCACATGTAATTCATACCAGTACCACCACATGTAATTCATACAGTACCAATACCACCACATGTAATTCATACAGTACCAATACCACCACATGTAATTCAAACAGTACCAATACCACCACATGTAATTCATACAGTACCAATACCACCACATGTAATTCATACAGTACCAATACCACCATATGTAATTCATACAGTACCAGTACCACCACATGTAATTCATACAGTACCAATACCACCACATGTAATTCATACCAGTACCACCACATGTAATTCATACAGTACCAATACCACCATATGTAATTCATACAGTACCAATACCACCATATGTAATTCATACAGTACCAGTACCACCATATGTAATTCATACAGTACCAGTACCACCATATGTAATTCATACAGTACCAATACCACCATATGTAATTCATACAGTACCAATACCACCATATGTAATTCATACAGTACCAATACCACCATATGTAATTCATACAGTACCAATACCACCATATGTAATTCATACAGTACCAGTACCACCACATGTAATTCATACAGTACCAATACCACCACATGTAATTCATACCAGTACCACCACATGTAATTCATACAGTACCAATACCACCATATGTAATTCATACAGTACCAATACCACCACATGTAATTCATACAGTACCAATACCACCACATGTAATTCATACCAGTACCACCACATGTAATTCATACAGTACCAATACCACCACATGTAATTCATACAGTACCAATACCACCACATGTAATTCAAACAGTACCAATACCACCACATGTAATTCATACAGTACCACCACATGTAATTCATACAGTACCAATACCACCATATGTAATTCATACAGTACCAGTACCACCACATGTAATTCATGCAGTACCAATACCACCACATGTAATTCACACCAATACCACCACATGTAATTCATACAGTACCAATACCACCACATGTAATTCACACCAATACCACCACATGTAATTCATACAGTACCAATACCACCACATGTAATTCATACAGTACCAATACAACCACATGTTATTCATACAGTACCACCACATGTAATTCACACCAATACCACCATATGTAATTCATACAGTGCCAATACCACCACATGTAATTCATACAGTACCAATACCACCACATGTAATTCATACAGTACCACCACATGTAATTCACACCAATACCACCACATGTAATTCATACAGTTCCAATACCACCACATGTAATTCATACAGTACCAATACCACCACATGTAATTCACACCAAACCACCACATGTAATTCATCCAATACCACCACATCTAATTCATACAGTACCAATACCACCACATGTAATTCAAACAGTACCAATACCAACACATGTAATTCATACAGTACCAATACCACCACATGTAATTCATACAGTACCAATACCACCACATGTAATTCACACCAATACCACCACATGTAATTCATACAATACCAATACCACCACATGTAATTCACACCAAACCACCACATGTTATTCATACAGTACCACCACATGTAATTCACACCAATACCACCATATGTAATTCATACAGTGCCAATACCACCACATGTAATTCATACAGTACCAATACCACCACATGTAATTCACACCAATACCACCACATGTAATTCCCACCAATACCACCATATGTATTTTATACCAATACCACCATATATCATTCACATACCAATTTTCTATTCAATGGCAAGGAGTTATGTATTGAGCTGTGGATAGACCCAAGTCCTCCATCTCTCTCTGGTTTCACATTAAATCCAGGCCAGTGACAGGGCTCATAGTTTTATTGAAAACACTCACACGCACACACACACACACACACACGCGCGCGCGCGCAGTCGCACGTGCACGCGCACACACATACACATACACAACAGGGCTAGTATATAGATGAAAAACATCCCCCACTTCGTCACAGACAACAATCCCACCTGAGTCGGAACGACGGAGACGCCGAAAGAAAACTGGGGCGAACGGAACGAGGGATAGGTGTGTGTTTTAGAAACCTGGAAACGAGGGATAGGTGTGTGTTTTAGAAACCTGGAAACCTGGAAACGAGGGATAGGTGTGTGTTTTAGAAACCTGGAAACGAGGGATAGGTGTGTGTTTTAGAAACCTGGAAACGAGGGATAGGTGTGTGTTTTAGAAACCTGGAAACGAGGGATAGGTGTGTGTTTTAGAAACCTGGAAACCTGGAAACGAGGGATAGGTGTGTGTTTTAGAAACCTGGAAACCTGGAAACGAGGGATAGGTGTGTGTTTTAGAAACCTGGAAACGAGGGATAGGTGTGTGTTTTAGAAACCTGGAAACCTGGAAACGAGGGATAGGTGTGTGTTTTAGAGACCTGGAAACGAGGGATAGGTGTTTGTTTTAGAAACCTGGAAACGAGGGATAGGTGTGTGTTTTAGAAACCTGGAAACGAGGGATAGGTGTGTGTTTTAGAAACCTGGAAACCTGGAAACGAGGGATAGGTGTGTGTTTTAGAAACCTGGAAACGAGGGATAGGTGTGTGTTTTAGAAACCTGGAAACGAGGGATAGGTGTGTGTTTTAGAAACCTGGAAACGAGGGATAGGTGTGTGTTTTAGAAACCTAGAAACGAGGGATAGGTGTGTGTTTTAGAAACCTGGAAACGAGGGATAGGTGTGTGTTTTAGAAACCTGGAAACGAGGGATAGGTGTGTGTTTTAGAAACCTGGAAACGAGGGATAGGTGTGTGTTTTAGAAACCTGGAAACGAGGGATAGGTGTGTGTTTTAGAAACCTGGAAACGAGGGATAGGTGTGTGTTTTAGAAACCTGGAAACCTGGAAACGAGGGATAGGTGTGTGTTTTAGAAACCTGGAAACGAGGGATAGGTGTGTGTTTTAGAAACCTGGAAACGAGGGATAGGTGTGTGTTTTAGAAACCTGGAAACGAGGGATAGGTGTGTATTTTAGAAACCTGGAAACGAGGGATAGGTGTGTGTTTTAGAAACCTGGAAACGAGGGATAGGTGTGTGTTTTAGAGACCTGGAAACGAGGGATAGGTGTGTGTTTTAGAAACCTGGAAACGAGGGATAGGTGTGTGTTTTAGAGACCTGGAAACGAGGGATAGGTGTGTGTTTTAGAGACCTGGAAACGAGGGATAGGTGTGTGTTTTAGAAACCTGGAAACGAGGGATAGGTGTGTGTTTTAGAAACCTGGAAACGAGGGATAGGTGTGTGTTTTAGAAACCTGGAAACGAGGGATAGGTGTGTGTTTTAGAGACCTGGAAACGAGGGATAGGTGTGTGTTTTAGAAACCTGGAAACGAGGGATAGGTGTGTGTTTTAGAAACCTGGAAACGAGGGATAGGTGTGTGTTTTAGAGACCTGGAAACGAGGGATAGGTGTGTGTTTTAGAAACCTGGAAACGAGGGATAGGTGTGTATTTTAGAGACCTGGAAACGAGGGATAGGTGTGTGTTTTAGAGACCTGGAAACGAGGGATAGGTGTGTGTTTTAGAAACCTGGAAACCTAGAAACGAGGGATAGGTGTGTGTTTTAGAAACCTGGAAACCTGGAAACGAGGGATAGGTGTGTGTTTTAGAAACCTGGAAACCTGGAAACGAGGGATAGGTGTGTGTTTTAGAAACCTGGAAACGAGGGATAGGTGTGTGTTTTAGAAACCTGGAAACGAGGGATAGGTGTGTGTTTTAGAAACCTGGAAACCTGGAAACGAGGGATAGGTGTGTGTTTTAGAAACCTGGAAACGAGGGATAGGTGTGTGTTTTAGAAACCTGGAAATGAGGGATGAAGAAAAAGGAAGACTTCCTCTCCTCAGCTACTTTATCCCCCACCTTTAAAATGTGAGGAAGGGAGGATTAAATTCCTCCAATCCGTCTCTCCCTTCAAATAGAAAAACCACTCACTGCCCCTGTTTCCTCTCCCCCTTCATATTCCACAGTCTTTACCCCATGCCAGGTAGATTTCATTCCATTTGGATTCTGACACACTAACTATTTGACTAAAACTGTCATTCTATTTAGTTCTGCTTTTTTCAAAATGATCGAGCCGGGATAGGGATATGCTATGGCTTTTAACACCGCATCTCGCGTGCTCATGCAAACACGCACGCATGCACACACGCACGCACACACACACACACACACACACACACACACACACACACACACACACACACACACACACACACACACACACACACACACACACACACACACACACACACACACACACACACACACACACACACACACACACACACACACACACACTTTTAACACCCGTCTCTCTTTCTCTGCTGATATGTTAAAAGATGAAAGAGGGAGATCCTGAAGCTGACAAAGTGACATTTCTCCCTCTGTCGTTCACACAGAAAGGCGAGAGATAAAGACCACTGATAAAGACGAGTGATAAAAAGAAGAAAATATATATTAGAAAGTGGATAATCAGCAAAAGATATTCTCTCTATCTCACTTTCTTCATCTCCCTATCTCCTGTTCTCTCTGTCTGTCTCTGTCACTCTGAGATCTTTCAGTAGCTAGGAACGTTTTTTTTTAAAGAAGTTGAATTGAAATCAAACATTTAACTTTTTCTCCCCTTTTATCCCCCAGATCAGGAAATGTGAAATGTGAAATGATGAAACGGTCTATCCTTTCCCATGTCTCCACCATCAGATGGCTGTAATGACACCAGCGTGGCACTAAGAGACAGAGATTAATGTGACCTTCTATGGACCTGACCTTGGACTCTATTTAGGTGGGTTTCTAGTGTTTAGGACCCAATAACAGACCTTCTTTCTCTCGTGAATTAAATGCAATTTAGATTGGAATTACAGGACGATGTTCCTAGTTTAGAATACGATTCTAGATTCTATGGACTCTGGATTTCTATTGAGGTGGTTGTCTGGGGCTTCAGGCTTAGAGCCCAAGTCAATCACTTTAACACACCTTCATCTTCTTATGGTTGAAATCAAATGCAGGACGGACAATGAGACACGTTTTTAGAAATGGGACCGTTCATGTTAATTTGTGTTCAGTTCTATTCATCCTCTTGTTAGCTAGCGGCCTGCGTGGCCTTGAGACGCTGCTGTGAGAGACACGAGACGCCAGACAGGCTTGGGCGCGTCCCAAACGACAGGAAGTGAGAGCGGAAGACAGAAAGTCTCCCTGGGGATCGTTTTGTTTCGGGTAGCAGATTACTGCACATCACCGCATCGCTCTGATCAGAGCTCATCTAGTTTGTAACATGTTTATTAATGAGAGAGAGGGGGTCCTTAAGGACATGAAACACACAGAGAAACACACACACACACACCCAGTCCGTTCTTTCCTGTAATATTTCTCACAATACCACCTTCCCAGTACCGTCACATTTCAAAACCATGTCACCTGATCACTAATCACTTTTCTCCCCCAGGAAATAATGATATTGTCATCTCAGCTCCTGTCTTGTGTCCTGTGTGTTCTCTGTGTGTTCTCTGTGTGTGTTCTCTGTGTGTGTGTACTGTGTGTTCTTTGTGTGTGTGTGTGTGTGTCCTGTGTGTTCTCTGTGTGTGTGTCCTGTGTGTGTGTGTGTGTG
The DNA here is from genome assembly GCF_016432855.1 of Salvelinus namaycush. Taxonomy (NCBI): domain Eukaryota; kingdom Metazoa; phylum Chordata; class Actinopteri; order Salmoniformes; family Salmonidae; genus Salvelinus; species Salvelinus namaycush. The sequence continues at coordinate 286,337 of NW_024058475.1, read as the reverse complement.
TGTGTCCTGTGTGTGTGTCCTGTGTGTCCTGTGTGTGTGTCCTGTGTGTGTGTCCTGTGTGTGTGTCCTGTGTGTCCTGTGTGTGTTTCCTGTGTGTGTGTGTGTGTGTGTGTGTGTGTGTGTGTGTGTGTGTGTGTGTGTGTGTGTGTGTGTGTGTGTGTGTGTGTGTGTGTGTGTGTGTGTGTGTCCTGTGTGTGTCTTGTGTGTTCTCTGTGTGTGTTCTCTGTGTGTGTGTCCTGTGTGTGTTTCCTGTGTGTGTGTGTGTGTGTGTGTGTGTGTGTGTGTCCTGTGTGTGTCTTGTGTGCTCTCTGTGTGTGTTCTCTGTGTGTGTGTCCTGTGTGTTCTCTGTGTGTGTGTCCTGTGTGTGTGTGTTTGTGTGTCCTGTGTGTGTCTTGTGTGTTCTCTGTGTGTGTGTCCTGTGTGTGTGTGTGTGTGTGTCCTGTGTGTGTCTTGTGTGTTCTCTGTGTGTGTTCTCTGTGTGTGTTCTCTGTGTGTGTGTCCAGTCTGTCTTTTTCAGATTTAATAAAGAGATATTATTACAACAACATAATACTGTCTATGATCTCCTCCTACTTACAGTCTCTGAGAATAATCATTCAAATGATTAAACATTTCCACGGAAATGAGAGAGCGGCTAGTGCAGGAGGAGGCGGAGGGATATTATATTTAGGTTTTCTCCGCGCTTCGGCTTTTGCGCGTAATGAGAGAATCTGATCTGTTTACCGACCGAGTTTCCGTGGTAACTGAGTTACGGTGAAGGTTAAAGTGTTAAACTGTTGCTCTCGTCTTTTTTTATACCAATGACGTCACGCTGGCCACAAACGTGTTGTGATGGGTCATCCATAAATACCCTATTTTGGGGTGCCAGGTAGCGTAGTGGAGAGAGCGTAGCCTAGTTGTCACGACTTCCGCCGAAGTTGGCTCCCCTGCCTGTTCGGGCGGTGCTCGGCGGTCGTCGTCACCGTCCTACTAGCCGCCACCGATCCCTTTTTCGTCTGTCTGTTTGTTTTGTCTTATTAGTTTCACCTGTGTTTCTGTTGTTTTCGTTTAAAATGAGCTTCCCTATATTTAGTAGGTAGACCCGCCCTTGTTTTGTGCAAGATTGTCTTTATTTTGTTACGTGTGTGCATTGTAGGCTGAGGTGTATTTTCTTTCTTTCACTTGACACCCTGTGGTTTTTGGGTTGTCACGTTGTATGTCCGCGCCCTGTATTGCTGGGCTTATATTTTGTGTGTGCCTTAGTAAAGAGCACTATACCCCAGTGGAACTCTCTCTGCGTCTGATTCCTGCACCCACCTAGTCCCGCGTGACACTAGTGGTTAGAGAGGCAGGTAGCCTAGTGGTTAGATTGTTGGGCCAGTAACAGAAAGGTTACTGGATCAAATCCCTGAGCTGACAAGGTAAAAATCTGTCATTTGGCACTTAACCCACTGTTCCCCGATAGGCCGTCATTGTAAAATAAGAATATATTTTTAACTGACTTGTAAAATAAAAAAAATATTAATAATATTAATTACTATATCATACTATATGCATCTATATATAACTATAAGTGACTAAGTCTTGACCCCTGCCACAGCGTACTCTGTACAGAGAGACACATTCATCGTTTGATAGAAGAGGAGGTCAGATTGTGGTTCCACAAGGCCAACCCCTAATGTACACCTTCCTCTTCAATCGCACAGGGTTCCACAAGGCCAAGGCCTAATGTACACCTTCCTCTTCAATCGCACAGGGTTATACAAGGCCAAGGCCTAATGTACACCTTCCTCTTCAATCGCACAGGGTTCCACAAGGCCAAGGCCTAATGTACACCTTCCTCTTCAATCGCACAGGGTTCCACAAGGCCAAGGCCTAATGTACACCTTCCTCTTCAATCGCACAGGGTTATACAAGGCCAAGGCCTAATGTACACCTTCCTCTTCAATCGCACAGGGTTCCACAAGGCCAAGGCCTAATGTACACCTTCCTCTTCAATCGCACAGGGTTCCACAAGGCCAAGGCCTAATGTACACCTTCCTCTTCAATCGCACAGGGTTATACAAGGCCAAGGCCTAATGTACACCTTCCTCTTCAATCGCACAGGGTTCCACGTCAGCGCACCTTGAAAAGTGTCCCGCGGGCGTTTTGGGAGGTCGTTGCGGACATGTGTGGACGGGAGTGGATGTTCGATATTGCATCGTTTTGTTCGAGCGTACCTAGTGGACGGGGAAGCCAACATTAGTGTGTAGATGATGCTTAAGAAACGTGTTTTGTTGGGGGACAATTGAAAATGTGCACGTGGTGATTACACAGTTATTATTGAATACACCCTTAACTGGCAATTACAGTCAAAAGCTGAATGAATAATTTCTTAGTAGATTGAGAGAACTTAGACTACTTTCAGGGTAAGGAACCATCTAACATCAAGTTATAAAATACTGAAATTACTCTCGAACCATGAACTAGAAACCTCCATGAATAATATTTTTGAAGGGACAATGAACAGCGTAACACATGGTGAATATAATCATATTACATTGCCTGTAATTTGAAGCTTCAGTTAAACGTAAACTGAAATAGAAATCTTGATTAGTAATTATATTAATTAACTATAACTTGTTTATCTAGAGAAAAAAAACCTGGTAGAGATCGGTAACCAGGTAACACAGAGACGACACGGAAAGGAGAAGAAAATCTCTACAAAACAATTCATTTTTATCATGCTGTCATCATCCTCCCCTTCCTCTTCACCAACACCATAATGTGCACACACACACACACACACACACACACACACACACACACACACACACACACACACACACACACACACACACACACACACACACACACACACACACACACAAGCACACACACACACACACACACACACACACACACACACACACACACACACACACACACACACACACACACACACACACACACACACACACACACACACAATAATTTATCCTAATGATGAGAGTTTCAGGGAGTCATTCAGGTATAGTTATATTAATGATTGAGGAGACACAGGTAGCTACAATAATGATCAATTATTGATAAGAGTCTAGTCAGTCAGTCAGTCAGAGTGTGTGTTATGTGTTGATTTAGTAAGGCTATAAGACATCGTCTATAACATGACATGAAAAAATGTACAATGTATAAAGTAAAATAATGAGTAATAATAATAATTGTATAAATCCGGAAGTGAAAATAGTGCCCCCTACCCTAGTGAAGTTAAAATTAGAAAGTTTGCTGCCATCCACTTCCTTATGTCTGAAAAACAGGCTTCCAGCGAGGGCAATTTTGGGGCTTCACTATGTTTCATTGAAATGTACAGCTGTGTGTCATCCGCATAGCAGTGAAAGTTAACATTGTGTTTTCGAATGACATCCCAAAGAGGTAAAATATATAGTGAAAACAATAGTGGTCCTAAAACGGAACCTTGAGGAATCCCAAAATGTACATTTGATTTGTCATAGGACAAACCATTCAAGGAGACAAACTGATATCTTTCCGACAGACAAGATCTAAACCAGGCCAGACTTGTCCGTGTAGACCAATTTGGGTTTCCAATCTCTCCAAAAGAATGTGGTGATTGATGGTATCAAAAGAAGCACTAAGATCTAGGAGCACGAGGACAGATGCAGAGCCCCTGTCTGACGCCATTAAAAGGTCATTTAGCACCTTCACAAGTGCAGTCTCAGTGCTATGATGGGGTCTAAAACCAGACTGAAGCATTTCGGATACATTGTTTGTCTTCAGGAAGGCAGCGAGTACTACTACTACTACCACCATTACATCAGAACTACAACTACCATTATCATTACTACTACTACTACTACCACCATTACATCAGAACTACAACTACCATCATCATTACTACTACTACTATTACCGCCATTATATCAGAACTACAACTACCATTATCAATACTACCACTACTCCCACCATTACATCAGGACTACAACTACCATTATCAATACTACCACTACTCCCACAATTTCATCAGAACTACAACTACCATTATCATTACTACTACGACTACCACCATTACATCAGAACTACAACTACCATCATCATTACTACTACTACTACTACCACCATTACATCAGAACTACAACTACCATCATCATTACTACTACTACTACTACTACTAACACCATTACATCAGAACTACAACTACCATTATCATTACTACTACTACTACTACTACCATTACATCAGAACTACAACTACCATCATCATTACTACTACTACTACTAACACCATTACATCAGAACTACAACTACCATCATCATTACTACTACTACTACTACTACTACTACTACTACTACCACCATTACATCAGTACTACAACTACCATCATCATTACTACTGCTACTACCACCATTACATCAGAACTACAACTACCATCATCATTACTACTACTACCACCACCATTACATCAGAACTACAACTACCATCATCATTACTACTACTATCACCACCATTACATCAGAACTACAACTACCATCATCATTACTACTACTACTACCACCACCATTACATCAGAACTACAACTACCATTATCATTACTACTACTACTATTACCTCCATTACATCAGAACCACAACTAACATCATCATTACTACTACTACTACTACCACCATTACATCAGAACTACAACTACCATCACCATTACTACTACTACTATTACCTCCATTACATCAGAACTACAACTACCATCATCATTACTACTACTACCACCATTACATCAGTACTACAACTACCATCATCGTTACTACTACCACTACTACTACCACCACCATTACATCAGAACTACAACTACCATTATCATTACTACTACTACTACTACTACCATTACATCAGAACTACAACTACCATCATCATTACTACTACTACTACTACCACCACCATTACATCAGAACTACAACTACCATCATCATTACTACTACTACTACTACTCCCACCATTACATCAGTACCACAACTACCATCATCATTACTACTATTACTACTACTACCACCATTACATCAGAACTACAACTACCATCATCAATACTACTACTACCACCATTACATGAGTACTACAACTACCATCATCATTACTACTACTACCACCATTACATCAGTACTACAACTACCATCATCATTACTACTGCTACTACTACCACCATTACATCAGTACTACAACTACCATCATCATTACTACTGCTACTACTACTACCACCATTACATCAGTACTGCAACTACCATCATCATTACTACTGCTACTACTACTACCACCATTACATCAGTACTACAACTACCATCATCATTACTACTGCTACTACTACCACCATTACATCAGTACTACAACTACCATCATCATTACTACTGCTACTACTACTACCACCATTACATCAGTACTGCAACTACCATCATCAATACTACTACTACCACCATTACATCAGTACTACAACTACCATCATCATTACTACTACTACCACCATTACATCAGTACTACAACTACCATCATCATTACTACTACTACTACTACCACCATTACATCAGTACTACAACTACCATCATCATTACTACTGCTACTACTACTACCACCATTACATCAGTACTGCAACTACCATCATCAATACTACTACTACCACCATTACATCAGTACTACAACTACCATCATCATTACTACTGCTACTACTACCACCATTACATCAGTACTACAACTACCATCATCATTACTACTGCTACTACTACTACCACCATTACATCAGAACTACAACTACCATCATCAGTACTACTACTACTACTACCACCATTACATCAGAACTACAACTACCATCATCATTACTACTACTACTACTGACACCGTTACATCAGAACTACAACTACCATCATCATTACTACTACTACTACTACCACCATTACATCAGAACTACAACTACCATCATCATTACTACTACTACTACTACTACCACCATTACATCAGTACCACAACTACCATCATCATTACTACTACTACCACCATCACATCAGTACTACAACTACAACTACCATCACCATTACTACTACTACTACCACCACTACTAAATTACTACTACTACTACCACCACCACCATACTAGCACAACTAAACTGCTATCATTACCATCATCATTACTACTACCACCACTAAACTGCTATCATTACCATCAGCATTACTACCACCACCACCACTAAACTGCTATCATTACCATCATCAATACTACTATTACCACCATTAAACTGCTATCATTACCATCATCAATACTACCACCACTAAGCTGCTATCATTACCATCATCATTAATACTACCACTAAACTGCTATCATTACCATCATCATTACTACTACCACCACTAAACTGCTATCATTACCATCAGCATTACTACCACCACCACCACTAAACTGCTATCATTACCATCATCGATACTACTATTACCACCATTAAACTGCTATCATTACCATCATCAATACTACCACCACTAAGCTGCTATCATTACCATCATCATTAATACTACCACTAAACTGCTATCATTACCATCAGCATTACTACTACCACCATTAAACTGATATCATTACCATCATCAATACTACCACCACTAAACTGCTTTCATTACCATCATCATTACCACTACTACCCCCACCACCATTAAACTGCTATCATTACCATCATCATTACTACTACCACTACCACCACTAAACTGCTAGCATTTCCATCATCATTACTACTACCACCACTAAACCGCTATCATTACCATCATCATTACTACTACCACTACCACCACTAAACTGTTATCATTACCATCATCATTACTACCACTACCACCACTAAACTGTTATCATTACCATCATTACTACTACCACTACCACCACTAAACTGCTATCATTACCATCATCAATACTACCACCACTAAACTGCTATCATTACTATCATCAATACTACTAACACCACCACTAAACTGCTATCATTACCATCATCATTATTTCGACTACTACCACCACTAAACTGCTATCATTACCATCATCAATACTACTACTACCACCACTAAACTGCTATCATTACCATCATCATTACTACTACCACCACCACCACTAAACTGCTATCATTACCATCATCATTACTACTACCACCACCACCACTAAACTGCTATCATTACCATCATCATTACTACTACCACCGCTAAACTGCTATCATTACCATCATCATTACTACTACCACTACCACCACTAAACTGCTATCATTACCATCATCAATACTACTACCACCACTAAACTGCTATCATTACCATCATCATTTCTACTACCACCACCACCACTAAACTGCTATCATTACCATCATCATTACTACTACCACTACCACCACTAAACTGCTATCATTACCATCATCAATACTACCACCACCACTAAACTGCTATCATTACCATCATCAATACTACTACCACTAAACTGCTATCATTACCATCATCAATACTACTACCACTACCACCACTAAACTGCTATCATTACCGTCATCATTACTACTACCACTACCACCACTAAACTGCTATCATTACCGTCATCATTACTACTACTACTACTACTCCCACCATTACATCAGTACCACAACTACCATCATCATTACTACTACTACTACTACTACCATTACATCAGTACTACAACTACCATCATTATTACTACTACTACCACCATTACATCAGAACTACAACTACCATCATCATTACTACTACTACCACCATTACATCAGTAATACAACTACCATCATCGTTACTACTACCACTACTACTACCACCATTACATCAGAACTACAACTACCATTATCATTACTACTACTACCACTACTACCACCATTACATCAGAACTACAACTACCATCATCATTACTACTACTACTACTACCACCACCATTACATCAGAACTACAACTACCATCATCATTACTACTACTACTACTACTCCCACCATTACATCAGTACCACAACTACCATCATCATTACTACTACTACTACTGACACCATTACATCAGAACTACAACTACCATCATCATTACTACTACTACCACCATCACATCAGTACTACAACTACCATCACCATTACTACTACTACTACTACCACCACTACTAAATTACTACTACTACTACCACCACCACCATACTAGCACCACTAAACTGCTATCATTACCATCAGCATTACTACTACCACCACTAAACTGCTATCATTACCATCATCAATACTACCACCACCACTAAACTGCTATCATTACCATCATCAATACTACTACCACTAAACTGCTATCATTACCATCATCAATACTACTACCACTACCACCACTAAACTGCTATCATTACCGTCATCATTACTACTACCACTACCACCACTAAACTGCTATCATTACCGTCATCATTACTACTACTACTACTACTCCCACCATTACATCAGTACCACAACTACCATCATCATTACTACTACTACTACTACTACCATTACATCAGTACTACAACTACCATCATTATTACTACTACTACCACCATTACATCAGAACTACAACTACCATCATCATTACTACTACTACCACCATTACATCAGTAATACAACTACCATCATCGTTACTACTACCACTACTACTACCACCATTACATCAGAACTACAACTACCATTATCATTACTACTACTACCACTACTACCACCATTACATCAGAACTACAACTACCATCATCATTACTACTACTACTACTACTACCACCACCATTACATCAGAACTACAACTACCATCATCATTACTACTACTACTACTACTCCCACCATTACATCAGTACCACAACTACCATCATCATTACTACTACTACTACTGACACCATTACATCAGAACTACAACTACCATCATCATTACTACTACTACCACCATCACATCAGTACTACAACTACCATCACCATTACTACTACTACTACTACCACCACTACTAAATTACTACTACTACTACCACCACCACCATACTAGCACCACTAAACTGCTATCATTACCATCAGCATTACTACTACCACCACTAAACTGCTATCATTACCATCAGCATTACTACCACCACCACTAAACTACTATCATTACCATCATCAATACTACTACTACCACCACTAAACTGCTATCATTACCATCATCATTACTACTACCACTCTACCACTAAACTGATATCATTACCATCATCAATACTACTACCACCACTAAACTGCTATCATTACCATCATCAATACTACTACCACTAAACTGCTATCATTACCATCATCATTACTACTACCACTACCACCACTAAACTGTTATCATTACCATCATCAATACTACCACTACCACCACTAAACTGTTATCATTACCATCATCATTACTACTACCACCACCACCACTAAACTGCTATCATTACCATCATCATTACTACTACCACTACCACCACTAAACTGCTATCATTACCGTCATCATTACTACTACTACTACTAAACTGCTATCATTACCGTCATCATTACTACTACTACCACTAAACTGTTATCATTACCATCATCAATACTACCACTACCACCACTAAACTGTTATCATTACCATCATCATTACTACTACCACTACCACCACTAAACTTCTATCATTACCATCATCATTACTACTACCACCACCACCACTAAACTGCTATCATTACCGTCATCATTACTACTACTACTAATACTACTCCCACCATTACATCAGTACCACAACTACCATCATCATTACTACTATTACTACTACTACTACCATTACATCACTACTACAACTACCATCATTATTACTACTACTACCACCATTACATCAGAACTAAATCTACCATCATCATTACTACTACTACCACCATTACATCAGTAATACAACTACCATCATCGTTACTACTACCACTACTACTACCACCATTACATCAGAACTACAACTACCATTATCATTACTACTACTACCACTACTACCACCATTACATCAGAACTACAACTACCATCATCATTACTACTACTACTACTACTACTCCCACCATTACATCAGTACCACAACTACCATCATCATTACACCTACTACTACTACCACCATTACATCAGAACTACAACTACCATCATCAATACTACTACTACCACCATTACATCAGAACTACAACTACCATCATCATTACTACTACTACTACTACTCCCACCATTACATCAGTACCACAACTACCATCATCATTACACCTACTACTACTACCACCATTACATCAGAACTACAACTACCATCATCATGACTACTACTGACACCATTACATCAGAACTACAACTACCATCATCATTACTACTACTACCACCATCACATCAGTACTACAACTACCATCACCATTACTACTACTACTACTACCACCACTACTAAATTACTACTACTACTACCACCACCACCACCATACTAGCACCACTAAACTGCTATCATTACCATCAGCATTACTACTACCACCACTAAACTGATATCATTACCATCAGCATTACTACCACCACCACTAAACTACTAGCATTACCATCATCAATACTACTACTACCACCACTAAACTGCTATCATTACCATCATCATTACTACTACCACTACCACCACTAAACTGCTATCATTACCATCATCAATACTACCACTAACACCACCACTAAACTGCTATCATTACCATCATCAATACTACTACCACTACCACCACTAAACTGATATCATTACCATCATCAATACTACCACCACCACTAAACTGCTATCATTACCATCATCATTACTACTACCACCACCACTAAACTGCTATCATTACCATCATCAATACTACTACCACCACTAAACTGCTATCATTACCGTCATCATTACTACTACTACTACTACTACTCCCACCATTACATCAGTACCACAACTACCATCATCATTACTACTACTACTACTACCACCATTACATCAGTACTACAACTACCATCATCAATACTACTACTACCACCATTGCATCAGTACTACAACTACCATCATCATTACTACTGCTACTACTACTACCACCATTACATCAGAACTACAACTACCATCATCATTACTACTACTACTACTGACACCATTACATCAGAACTACAACTACCATCATCATTACTACTACTACCACCATCACATCAGTACTACAACTACCATCACCATTACTACTACTACTACTACCAGCACTACTAAATTACTACTACTACTACCACCACCACCATACTAGCACCACTAAACTGCTATCATTACCATCAGCATTACTACTACCACCATTAAACTGATATCATTACCATCAGCATTACTACCACCACCACTAAACTACTATCATTACCATCAGCAATACTACTACCACTACCACCACTAAACTGCTATCATTACCATCATCAATACTACCACCACCACTAAACTGCTATCATTACCATCATCATTTCTACTACCACCACCACCACTAAACTGCTATCATTACCATCATCATTACTACTACCACTACCACCACTAAACTGCTATCATTACCATCATCAATACTACCACCACCACTAAACTGCTATCATTACCATCATCAATACTACTACCACTAAACTGCTATCATTACCATCATCAATACTACTACCACTACCACCACTAAACTGCTATCATTACCGTCATCATTACTACTACCACTACCACCACTAAACTGCTATCATTACCGTCATCATTACTACTACTACTACTACTCCCACCATTACATCAGTACCACAACTACCATCATCATTACTACTACTACTACTACTACCATTACATCAGTACTACAACTACCATCATTATTACTACTACTACCACCATTACATCAGAACTACAACTACCATCATCATTACTACTACTACCACCATTACATCAGTAATACAACTACCATCATCGTTACTACTACCACTACTACTACCACCATTACATCAGAACTACAACTACCATTATCATTACTACTACTACCACTACTACCACCATTACATCAGAACTACAACTACCATCATCATTACTACTACTACTACTACCACCACCATTACATCAGAACTACAACTACCATCATCATTACTACTACTACTACTACTCCCACCATTACATCAGTACCACAACTACCATCATCATTACTACTACTACTACTGACACCATTACATCAGAACTACAACTACCATCATCATTACTACTACTACCACCATCACATCAGTACTACAACTACCATCACCATTACTACTACTACTACTACCACCACTACTAAATTACTACTACTACTACCACCACCACCATACTAGCACCACTAAACTGCTATCATTACCATCAGCATTACTACTACCACCACTAAAATGCTATCATTACCATCAGCATTACTACCACCACCACTAAACTACTATCATTACCATCATCAATACTACTACTACCACCACTAAACTGCTATCATTACCATCATCATTACTACTACCACTCTACCACTAAACTGATATCATTACCATCATCAATACTACTACCACCACTAAACTGCTATCATTACCATCATCAATACTACTACCACTAAACTGCTATCATTACCATCATCATTACTACTACCACTACCACCACTAAACTGTTATCATTACCATCATCAATACTACCACTACCACCACTAAACTGTTATCATTACCATCATCATTACTACTACCACCACCGCCACTAAACTGCTATCATTACCATCATCATTACTACTACCACTACCACCACTAAACTGCTATCATTACCGTCATCATTACTACTACTACTACTAAACTGCTATCATTACCGTCATCATTACTACTACTACCACTAAACTGTTATCATTACCATCATCAATACTACCACTACCACCACTAAACTGTTATCATTACCATCATCATTACTACTACCACTACCACCACTAAACTTCTATCATTACCATCATCATTACTACTACCACCACCACCACTAAACTGCTATCATTACCGTCATCATTACTACTACTACTAATACTACTCCCACCATTACATCAGTACCACAACTACCATCATCATTACTACTATTACTACTACTACTACCATTACATCACTACTACAACTACCATCATTATTACTACTACTACCACCATTACATCAGAACTAAATCTACCATCATCATTACTACTACTACCACCATTACATCAGTAATACAACTACCATCATCGTTACTACTACCACTACTACTACCACCATTACATCAGAACTACAACTACCATTATCATTACTACTACTACCACTACTACCACCATTACATCAGAACTACAACTACCATCATCATTACTACTACTACTACTACTCCCACCATTACATCAGTACCACAACTACCATCATCATTACACCTACTACTACTACCACCATTACATCAGAACTACAACTACCATCATCAATACTACTACTACCACCATTACATCAGAACTACAACTACCATCATCATTACTACTACTACTACTACTCCCACCATTACATCAGTACCACAACTACCATCATCATTACACCTACTACTACTACCACCATTACATCAGAACTACAACTACCATCATCATGACTACTACTGACACCATTACATCAGAACTACAACTACCATCATCATTACTACTACTACCACCATTACATCAGAACTACAACTACCATCATCATTACTACTACTACCACCACTAAACTGCTATCATTACCATCAGCATTACTACTACCACCACTAAACTGATATCATTACCATCAGCATTACTACCACCACCACTAAACTACTAGCATTACCATCATCAATACTACTACTACCACCACTAAACTGCTATCATTACCATCATCATTACTACTACCACTACCACCACTAAACTGCTATCATTACCATCATCGATACTACCACTAACACCACCACTAAACTGCTATCATTACCATCATCAATACTACTACCACTACCACCACTAAACTGATATCATTACCATCATCAATACTACCACCACCACTAAACTGCTATCATTACCATCATCAATACTACTACCACCACTAAACTGCTATCATTACCGTCATCATTACTACTACTACTACTACTACTCCCACCATTACATCAGTACCACAACTACCATCATCATTACTACTACTACTACTACCACCATTACATCAGTACTACAACTACCATCATCAATACTACTACTACCACCATTACATCAGTACTACAACTACCATCATCATTACTACTGCTACTACTACTACCACCATTACATCAGAACTACAACTACCATCATCATTACTACTACTACTACTGACACCATTACATCAGAACTACAACTACCATCATCATTACTACTACTACCACCATCACATCAGTACTACAACTACCATCACCATTACTACTACTACTACTACCAGCACTACTAAATTACTACTACTACTACCACCACCACCATACTAGCACCACTAAACTGCTATCATTACCATCAGCATTACTACTACCACCATTAAACTGATATCATTACCATCAGCATTACTACCACCACCACTAAACTACTATCATTACCATCAGCAATACTACTACTACCACCACTAAACTGCTATCATTACCATCATCATTACTACTACCACTACCACCACTAAACTGCTATCATTACCATCATCAATACTACTACCACCACTAAACTGCTATCATTACCATCATCAATACTACCACCACTAAACTGCTATCATTACCATCATCATTACTACTACCACTACCACCACTAAACTGATATCATTACCATCATCAATACTACCACCACCACTAAACTGCTATCATTACCATCATCATTACTACTACCACCACCACCACTAAACTGCTATCATTACCGTCATCATTACTACTACTACTACTACTACTCCCACCATTACATCAGTACCACAACTACCATCATCATTACTACTACTACTACTACCACCATTACATCAGAACTATAACTACCATCATCATTACTATATTACCACCACTACATCAGTACTACAATACAATCATCAATACTACTACTACCACCATTACATCAGTACTACAACTACCATCATCATTACTACTGCTACTACTACTCCCACCATTACGTCAGAACTACAACTACCATCATCATTACTACTACTACTACTGACACCATTACATCAGAACTACAACTACCATCATTGTTACTACTACTACCACCATCACATCAGTACTACAACTACCATCACCATTACTACTACTACTACCACCACTACTAAATTACTACTACTACTACCACCACCACCACCATACTACCACCACTAAACTGCTATCATTACCATCATCAATACTACTACCACTAAACTGCTTTCATTACCATCATCATTACTACTACCACCACCACCACTAAACTACTATCATTACCATCATCAATACTACTACCACTAAACTGCTATCATTACCATCATCAATACTACCACCACCACTAAACTGCTATCATTACCGTCATCATTACTACTACTACTACTACTCCCACCATTACATCAGTACCACAACTACCATCATCATTACTACTACTACTACTACCACCATTACATCAGAACTATAACTACCATCATCATTACTACTACTACCACCATTACATCAGTACTACAACTACCATCATCAATACTACTACTCCCACCATTACATCAGTACCACAACTACCATCATCATTACTACTACTACTACTACCACCATTACATCAGAACTATAACTACCATCATCATTACTACTACTACCACCATTACATCAGAACTACAACTACCATCATCATTACTACTACTACTACTACCACCATTACATCAGTACTACAACTACCATCATCAATACTACTACTACCACCATTACATCAGTACTACAACTACCATCATCAATACTACTACTACCACCATTACATCAGTACTACAACTACCATCATCATTACTACTGCTACTACTACTACCACCATTATATCAGTACTACAACTACCATCACCATTACTACTACTACTACTACCACCACTACTAAATTACTACTACTACTACCACCACCACCATACTAGCACCACTAAACTGCTATCATTACCATCAGCATTACTACTACCACCACTAAACTGCTATCATTACCATCAGCATTACTACCACCACCACTAAACTACTATCATTACCATCATCAATACTACTACTACCACCACTAAACTGCTATCATTACCATCATCATTACTACTACCACTACCACCACTAAACTGCTATCATTACCATCATCAATACTACTACCACCACTAAACTGCTATCATTACCATCATCAATTCTACCACCACTAAACTGCTATCATTACCATCATCATTACTACTACCACTACCACCACTAAACTGCTATCATTACCATCATCAATACTACCACTAACAACACTACTAAACTGCTATCATTACCATCATCAATACTACTACCACTACCACCACTAAACTGATATCATTACCATCATCAATACTACCACCACCACTAAACTGCTATCATTACCATCATCATTACTACTACCACCACCACCACTAAACTGCTATCATTACCATCATCAATACTACTACCACCACTAAACTGCTATCATTACCGTCATCATTACTACTACTACTACTACTACTCCCACCATCACATCAGTACCACAACTACCATCATCATTACTACTACTACCACCATTACATCAGTACTACAACTACCATCATCAATACTACTACTACCACCATTACATCAGTACTACAACTACCATCATCATTACTACTGCTACTACTACTCCCACCATTACGTCAGAACTACAACTACCATCATCATTACTACTACTACTACTGACACCATTACATCAGAACTACAACTACCATTCATCGTTACTACTACTACCACCATCACATCAGTACTACAACTACCATCACCATTACTACTACTACTACCACCACCACCATACTAGCACAACTAAACTGCTATCATTACTATCAGCATTACTACTATCACTAAACTGCTATCATTACCATCATCAATACTACCACCACCACTAAACTACTATCATTACTAATACCCCCACCACCACTAAACTGATATCATTACCATCATCATTACTACTACCCCCACCACCACTAAACTGATATCATTACCATCATCAATACTACCACCACTAAACTGATATCATTACCATCATCATTACTACCACCACTAAACTGCTATCATTACCATCATCAATACTACCACCACCACTAAACTGCTATCATTACCATCATCAATACTACCACCACTAAACTACTATCATTACCATCATCAATACTACTACCACTAAACTGCTTTCATTACCATCATCATTACTACTACCACCACCACCACTAAACTACTATCATTACAATCATCAATACTACTACCACTAAACTGCTATCATTACCATCATCAATACTACCACCACCACTAAACTGCTATCATTACCATCATCATTACTACTACTACCACCACCACTAAACTGCTATCATTACCATCATCATTACTATTACCACTACCACCACTAAACTGCTATCATTACCATCATCATTACTACCACCACTACCACCACTAAACTGCTATCATTACCATCATCATTACTACTACTACCACCACCACTAAACTGCTATCATTACCATCATCATTATTACTACTACCACCACCACTAAACTGCTATCATTACCATCATCAATACTACTACCACTACCACCACTAAACTGCTATCATTACTATCATCATTACTACTACCACTACCACCACTAAACTGCTATCATTACCATCATCAATACTACTACCACTACCACCACTAAACTGATATCATTACCATCATCATTACTACTACCCCCACCACCACTAAACTGATATCATTAGCATCATCAATACTACCACCACTAAACTGATATCATTACCATCATCATTACTACCACCACTAAACTGCTATCATTACCATCATCAATACTACCACCACTAAACTACTATCATTACCATCATCAATACTACTACCACTAAACTGCTTTCATTACCATCATCATTACTACTACCACCACCACCACTAAACTACTATCATTACCATCATCAATACTACTACCACTAAACTGCTATCATTACCATCATCAATACTACCACCACCACTAAACTGCTATCATTACCATCATCATTACTATTACCACTACCACCACTAAACTGCTATCATTACCATCATCATTACTACTACCCCCACCACCACTAAACTGCTATCATTACCATCATCAATACTACTACCACTACCACCACTAAACTGCTATCATTTCTATCATCATTACTACTACCACTACCACCACTAAACTGCTATCATTACCATCATCATTACTACTACCACTACCACCACTAAACTGCTATCATTACCATCATCATTACTACTACCACTCCCACCACTAAACTGCTATCATTACCGTCATCATTACTACAACCACCACCACCACTAAACTGCTATCATTACCATCATCATTACTATTACCACTACCACCACTAAACTGCTATCATTACCGTCATCATTACTACTACAACCACCACCATCACTAAACTGCTATCATTACCATCATCATTACTACTACCACTACCACCACTAAACTGCTATCATTACCGTCATCATTACTACTACAACCACCACCACCACTAAACTGCTATCATTACCATCATCATTACTACTACCACTACCACCACTAAACTGCTTTCATTACCATCATTACTACTACTACTACCACCACCACTAAACTGCTATCATTACCATCATCATTACTACTACCCCAACCACCACTAAACTGCTATCATTACCATCATCATTACTACCACCACCACTAAACTGCTATCATTACCATCATCATTACTACTACCACCACTAAACTGCTATCATTACCATCATCATTACTACTACCACCACTAAACTGCTTTCATTACCATCATCAATACTACTACCACTAAACTGATATCATTACCATCATCATTACTACTACCACTACCACCACTAAACTGCTATCATTACCATCATCATTACTACTACCACCACCACCACTAAACTGCTATCATTACCATCATCATTACTATTACCACCACCACCACTAAACTGCTATCATTACCATCATCATTATTTTGACTACTACCACCACTAAACTGCTATCATTACCATCATCAATACTATTACCACTACCACCACTAAACTGCTATCATTACCATCATCATTACTACTACCACTACCACCACTAAACTGCTATCATTACCGTCATCATTACTACCACTACCACCACTAAACTGCTATCATTACCATCATCATTACTACTACCACTACCACCACTAAACTGCTATCATTACCATCCTCATTATTACTACTACCACCACCACTAAACTGCTATCATTACCATCATCAATACTACTACCACTACCACCACTAAACTGCTATCATTACTATCATCATTACTACTACCACTACCACCACTAAACTGCTATCATTACCATCATCATTACTACTACCACTACCACCACTAAACTGCTATCATTACCATCATCATTACTACTACTACTACTACTACCACTAAACTGTTATCATTACCATCATCAATACTACTACCACTAAACTGCTATCATTACCATCATTACTACTACTACTACCACCACCACTAAACTGCTATCATTACCATCATTACTACTACTACTACTACCACCACTAAACTGCTATCATTACCATCATCATTACTACTACCACCACCACCACTAAATTGCTATCATTACCATCATCATTACTACTACCACCACCACCACTAAACTGCTATCATTACCATCATCATTATTACTACCACCACTAAACTGCTATCATTACCATCATTATTACTACTACCACTACCACCACTAAACTGCTATCATTACCATCATCATTACTACCACCACCACTAAACTGCTATCATTACCATCATCATTATTACTACCACCACTAAACTGCTATCATTACCATCATCATTACTACTACCACTACCACCACTAAACTGCTATCATTACCATCACCCCTACTACCCACACCGCGACTATTTGGAATGATAATCACAACAATAATAATAATGATAATAATAATAACAATAACAGTAATAATAAGTAAGTTACTATTTACTATGCAGATGTTATTATTCAGTGTCTCTCAGGCTATGGCAGGCAAATACATATTTGGCTGCAAGAGGAGACATTGCGCCATTTGGAATCATTTCTGTGAATAATTGTAACGGTCGTCTGTGGTGGTAGAAGGATCGGACCAAGGTGCGGCGTGGTAAGTGTTCATGTCTTTTTATTAATAAACAAAAACTGAACACTGGAACAAAACAATAAACGAAGTGAACAACCGAAACAAACACCCACAAACCAAAAGACAAAACAGGCTACCTAAATATGGTTCCCAATCAGAGACAAAGACAAACACCTGCCTCTGATTGAGAACCATATCAGGCCAAACGACAAACCTAACATAGAAACACAAAACATAGATAACCCACCCAACTCACGCCCTGACCACACTAAAACAAAGAAAATACAAAAGAACTATGGTCAGAACGTGACAATAATGAATCTCTTGGTGAGGAATATTTATCACAGTAAAGGAGAGAGTGCATCTCTGTTTCTACCTACCCTGTCAGGCAGTGACCACATATACGCTCCTCTTTGGGTAGCCATGTCTTTTTATGTCTGCCGGTTTCTACTGCCAATCGGTGGTCACTCAGCCTGTACTTGGTAAGGATCTGTCTCTGCTTCGTATCTCTGACAGAGTAGAGATATTCAGCCAATTCATATTCTCTGTTTAGGGTCAGATAGCAATTTAGTCGGCTTTGGGATTTTGTTTTTGTTTTTCCACTGTAGGAAATATGAGTCCTTTGATTTTGCTCATTTGAATTATTTCTTTGAAGCAGTGCTGGTGTCAGCTTGTTTGGTTAGGTCCAACACCAGTGGACTGAGAGGGCTCGTTTCTGGGCTCAGCTCTTGTGTTTGAAGTGCTTTAAATTGGAGACTTGAAATTGGACTTGAATTTAGGTGTAGCAAAAATGTTAATGATCTTTTTTGTATTTTCATTACAAGCGGTCCAATTCTGCCCTAAATACATGCATTTCTTTGGACATCATTTTGCATGTAGGTCTTCAATTGGATGTTTGTCCCACATTTTAAAGTTCACTTTATTGAGTGGTCTCAAAACCTCTCTCTCTCTCTCTCTCTCTCTCTCTCTCTCTCTCTCTCTCTCTCTCTCTCTCTCTCTCTCCCTCTCTCTCTCTCTCTCTCTCTCTCTCTCTCTCTCTCTCTCTCTCTCTCTCTCTCTCTCTCTCTCTCTCTCTCTCTAAATTCAATTCAATTCGCTTTATTGGCATGACGTAACAATGTACATATTGCCAAAGCTTATTTTGGATATTTACAATATAAAAATAAAAATGAGAACCAAAATTGTCAACGGGACAACAGTAACAACAATAACCAAGGGTCAAAATAACCATACATTCAACAATAACAATAAGCATACAGTAGAGTACATGTGCAGGTTGATTGGTCTGTCAGACACTGTCCCTCAACTTATGGCAGGCAGCAATGTAGTGCACTGCCAACCCACAGCTCTCTGCGTCCTCCCCCAACAGGACGGGTAGCCTATCCTCATCAGAGAGGTCTTTGAAACCTTGAATAAGGGTTTCAAATTTGGGGAAATGACACTCTCTAATTGTTTTATATTTTTGACATTTTGTCAGGAAATGCAGCTCCGTCTCAGGTTCTGCTGTTGTGCAGTGGTTGCACAGCCTTTCCTCTACAGGGAGCCAGGTTTTCCTGTGTCTACCCTTCTCAATGGCAAGGCTGTGCTCACTGAGCCTGTACTTTGTCAAGGTTTTTCTAAGGTTTTGATCAGTAACCATGGTCAAATAGTTAGCCACTGTGTACTGTCGATTTAGGGCCAGATAGCACTGCATTTTGCTTTGTGTTTGTGCTTGTGTTTCCCAATAAGCAATGTCGTTTTGTTTTGACTGTGTTGTAATTTGGTTTATCCTGATTGATTGGATGTTCTGGTGCTGAGGCTTCAGTGTGTTAGTAGAACAGGTTTGTGAACTCAGCCCCAGGACCAGCTGGATGAGGGGACTCTTTTCTTTGCTCGGCTCTTGGCATTGCAGGGCTTGGTAGTGATATGAGAGGGGGTCACTGTATTTTACATGTTTCCAAAACTTAATTGCTCTTTTTTTAGTTTTTATTATTAGTGGATATTTGCCTAATTCTGCCCTGCATGCATTGTTTGTAGTTTTCCTCTGGACATGTAGGAGAATCTTCCACCTCTGCATGCAGGGTTTCAATGGGGTGTTTGTCCCATTTGATGAAATCTAGTTTTGCAAGTGGACCCCACACCTCGCTGGCATAAAGTGCAATTGGTTCAATGACACATTCAATTAGTTTTAGCCAAATTTGAATGGGTATTTCAATTTGAAATGGCTTTTTAATGGCATAGAATGCCCTGCGTGCTTTCTCTCTCAGTTCATTCACTGCCTCATTAAGGTGTCCAGTTGAGCTTATTTTTAAACCTAAGTAATTGTAGTGTGTGCGATACGCTATATATTTTGTACCAATTGAGAACTTTGGTCTGATTCTCTGAGATCTGGATCTTCTCTGGAAAATCATTATTTAGTATTGTTGGTATTCAAGGTCTTTATTGGCATGGGAAACATGTTAACATTGCCAAAGGAAGTGAACTAGATATTATACAAAAGTGAAATAAGCAATACAAATTAACAGTAAACATTACACTCACAGAAGTTCCAAAAGAAAATACATTACAAATAGTCATATTTTTTATGTGTAAATAGTTCAAGTACAAAAGGGAAGATAAATAAACAGATGAATATAGGTTGTATTTACAATGGTGTTTGTTCTTCACTTGTTGCCCCTTTCTTGTGGCAACAGGTCACACATCTTGCTGCTGTGATGCACACTGTGGTATTTCACCCAGTAGAAATGGGAGTTTATCTAAATCGGATTTGTTTTCAAGTTCTTTGTGGGTCTGTTGTGGTGTTTTTTCTGTTTTATCAAATGAGGAGAGACAAACTTATCCCACAAGTCAGAGTTATACTTAAACTAAATCTTTAATCACGTATTCAAAAGGGAGCAAGGTCACTACATACACACAAAGGGAATGGAGTGAGAGCTGGAATAATACAGAGACTCAAGGGGTTTATATAGAAACTCAACAACTGCTTCGTCATGGTGGGTTCCACCCCTCCCCAGCAGATCAAGGCATCACAAGCTTCCTGGTTTTCTTCTTCTGGCCAGGTTTATCGGGTTTGTGAGGTCACAGTGGACAAACAGGTGATGAAGTCAGTTTTCTCCACCAAGCCTCTGTTCTCTCCCTTCTCCCCACAGCTGTGCCCTTGGAAGAACAAGACGGGCTGAAGAACTGTGGTCACTTCTCAGAGGCTATTTGTCTCACGCCGTGTGACCAGGTTACTCAGAAGCAATTGAAACAGTACAGGTCTATTCCTCAAGCTGATCTCCATCCCATGTCCTTGACTACAGGCCCAGACCAGCGGCGGGGAGTGAGTGTGGAAGAGATGAACCGTCCTTTCTCAGAAGCACAGCATGGACACTAAAGAAATGTCTCCACTATTGTTAACCATATTAATTGTTAACTGTTAATATTAAACAAATCAAGTTAATACGTCATTTTTCTCTCACACTGTGTAATCTGAGGGAAATATGTGTCTCTAATACGGTCTTACATTTGGCAGGAGGTTAGGAAGTGCAGCTCAGTTTCCACCTCATTTTGTGGGCAGTGTGCACATAGCCTGTCTTCTCTTGAGAGCCAGGTCTGCCTACGGCGGCCTTTCTCAATAGCAAGGCTATGCTCACTGAGTGTGTACATAGTCAAAGCTTTCCTTGAGTTTGGGTCAGTCACAGTGGTCAGGTATTCTGCCACTGTGTACTCTCTGTTTAGGGCCAAATAGCATTCTAGTTTGCTCTGTTTATTTGTTTATTTTTTCCAATGTGTGAAGTAATTATCTTTTATTTTTCTCATGATTTGTTTGGGTCTTATTGTGTTGCTGTCCTGGGGCTCTGTGGGGTGTGTTTGTCTTTCTAAATCCCTCCTAATTGGAGAATCTCAGACACTTGTAAATAAGACCCTTATCATTCCTGCTCATCTCCCTCTTTCTCTATCTCTCTCTCGCTCCCCCCTTCCTCTGCTTTGCTTCCTCTTTCTCTCTCTCTCTCTCTCTCTCTCTCTCTCTCTCTCTCTCTCTAACTCATACTCTTTCTCTCTCTCTCTAACTCCATATTCTTTCTCTCTCTCTCTCTAACTCCATACTTTCTCTCTCTCTCTAACTCCATACTTTCTCTCTCTCTCTAACTCCATACTTTCTCTCTCTCTAACTCCATACTCTTTCTCTCTCAATTCAATTCAATTCAATTCAAGGGGCTTTATTGGCATGGGAAACATGTGTTAACATTGCCAAAGCAAGTGAGGTAGACAATACACAAAAGTGAAACAAACAATACAAATTAACAGTAAACATTACACATACAGAAGTTTCAAAACAATAAAGACATTACAAATGTCATATTATATATATACAGTGTTGTAACAATGTACGAATGGTTAAAGCACACAAGTTAAAATAAATAAGCATAAATATGGGTTGTATTTACAATGCTGTTTGTTCTTCACTGGTTGACCTTTTCTTGTGGCAACAGGTCACAAATATTGCTGCTGTGATGGCACACTGTGGAATTTCCCCCAGTAGATATGGGAGTTTATCAAAATTGGATTTGTTTTCGAATTCTTTGTGGATCTGTGTAATCTGAGGGAAATATGTGTCTCTAATATGGTCATACATTGGGCAGGAGGTTAGGAAGTGCAGCTCAGTTTCCACCTCATTTTGTGGGCAGTGAGCACATAGCCTGTCTTCTCTTGAGAGCCATGTCTGCCTACGGCGGCCTTTCTCAATAGCAAGGCTATGCTCACTGAGTCTGTACATAGTCAAAGCTTTCCTTAAGTTTGGGTCAGTCACAGTGGTCAGGTATTCTGCCACTGTGTACTCTCTGTTTAGGGCCAAATAGCATTCTAGTTTGCTCTGTTTTTTTGTTAATTCTTTCCAATGTGTCAAGTAATTATCTTTTTGTTTTCTCATGATTTGGTTGGGTCTAATTGTGCTGTTGTCTTGGGGCTCTGTGGGGTGTGTTTGTGTTTGTGAACAGAGCCCTAGGACCAGCTTGCTTAGGGGACTCTTCTCCAGGTTCATCTCTCTGTAGGTGATGGCTTTGTTATGGAAGGTTTGGGAATCGCTTCCTTTTAGGTGGTTGTAGAATTTAACGGCTCTTTTCTGGATTTTGATAATTAGTGGGTATCGGCCTAATTCTGCTCTGCATGCATTATTTGGTGTTCTACGTTGTACACGGAGGATATTTTTGCAGAATTCTGCATGCAGAGTCTCAATTTGGTGTTTGCCCCATTTTGTGAAATCTTGGTTGGTGAGCGGACCCCAGACCTCACAACCATAAAGGGCAATGGGCTCTATGACAGATTCAAGTATTTTTAGCCAGATCCTAATTGGTATGTTGAAATTTATGTTCCTTTTGATGGCATAGAATGCCCTTCTTGCCTTGTCTCTCAGATCGTTCACAGCTTTGTGGAAGTTACCTGTGGTGCTGATGTTTAGGCCGAGGTATGTATAGTTTTTTGTGTGCTCTAGGGCAACGGTGTCTAGATGGAATTTGTGGTCCTGGCAACTGGACCTTTTTTGGAACACCATTATTTTGGTCTTACTGAGATTTACTGTCAGGGCCCAGGTCTGACAGAATCTGTGCAGAAGATCTAGGTGCTGCTGTAGGCCCTCCTTGGTTGGTGACAGAAGCACCAGATCATCAGCAAACAGTAGACATTTGACTTCGGATTCTAGTAGGGTGAGACCGGGTGCTGCAGACTGTTCTAGTGCCCGCGCCAATTCGTTGATATATATGTTGAAAAGGGTGGGGCTTAAGCTGCATCCCTGTCTCACCCCACGACCCTGTGTGAAGAAATGTGTGTGTTTTTTGCCAATTTTAACCGCACACTTGTTGTTTGTGTACATGGATTTTATAATGTCGTATGTTTTACCCCCAACACCACTTTCCATCAATTTGTATAGCAGACCCTCATGCCAAATTGAGTCGAAGGCTTTTTTGAAATCAACAAAGCATGAGAAGACTTTGCCTTTGTTTTGGTTTGTTTGGTTGTCAATTAGGGTGTGTAGGGTGAATACATGGTCTGTTGTACGGTAATTTGGTAAAAAGCCAATTTGACATTTGCTCAGTACATTGTGTTCATTGAGGAAATGTACGAGTCTGCTGTTAATGATAATGCAGAGGATTTTCCCAAGGTTACTGTTGACGCATATTCCACGGTAGTTATTGGGGTCAAATTTGTCTCCACTTTTGTGGATTGGGGTGATCAGTCCTTGGTTCCAAATATTGGGGAAGATGCCAGAGCTAAGGACGATGTTAAAGAGTTTTAGTATAGCCAATTGGAATTTGTTGTCTGTATATTTGATCATTTCATTAAGGATACCATCAACACCACAGGCCTTTTTGGGTTGGAGGGTTTTTATTTTGTCCTGTAACTCATTCAAGGTAATTGGAGAATCCAGTGGGTTCTGGTAGTCTTTAATAGTTGATTCTAGGATTTGTATTTGATCATGTATATGTTTTTGCTCTTTATTCTTTGTTATAGAGCCAAAAAGATTGGAGAAGTGGTTTACCCATACATCTCCATTTTG
>NW_024058475.1:232062-252062 GCF_016432855.1 Salvelinus namaycush | reverse complement strand
TAATGTCCTGCAGTATGTGGTATTACAGTATTAATGTCCTGCAGTATGTGGTATTACAGTATTAATGTCCTGCAGTATGTGGTATAACAGTATTAATGTCCTGCAGTATGTGGTATAACAGTATTAATGTCCTGCAGTATGTGGTATAACAGTATTAATGTCCTGCAGTATGTGGTATAACAGTATTAATGTCCTGTAGTATTTGGTATAACAGTATTAATGTCCTGCAGTATGTGGTATAACAGTATTAATGTCCTGCAGTATGTGGTATTACAGTATTAATGTCCTGCAGTATGTGGTATTACAGTATTAATGTCCTGTAGTATGTGATATTACAGTATTAATATCCTGCAGTATGTGGTATTACAGTATTAATATCCTGCAGTATGTGGTATTACAGTATTAATATCCTGCAGTATGTGGTATAACAGTATTAATATCCTGCAGTATGTGGTATTACAGTATTAATATCCTGCAGTATGTGATATAACAGTATTAATATCCTGCAGTATGTGGTATTACAGTATTAATGTCCTGCAGTATGTGGTATAACAGTATTAATGTCCTACAGTATGTGATATTACAGTCTTAATATCCTGCAGTATGTGGTATTACAGAATTAATATCCTGCAGTATGTGGTATAACAGTATTAATATCCTGCAGTATGTGGTATTACAGAATTAATATCCTGCAGTATGTGGTATAACAGTATTAATGTCCTGCAGTATGTGGTATTACAGTATTAATATCCTGCAGTATGTGGTATAACAGTATTAATATCCTGCAGTATGTGGTATACCAGTATTAATGTCCTGCAGTATGTGATATTACAGTATTAATGGCCTGCAGTATGTGTTATTACAGTATTAATATCCTGCAGTATTTGGTATTACAGTATTAATGTCCTCCAGTATGTGGTATTACAGTAATAATGTCCTGCACTATGTGGTATAACAGTATTAATATCCTGCAGTATGTGGTATACCAGTATTAATGTCCTGCAGTATGTGGTATTACAGTATTAATGGCCTGCAGTATGTGGTATTACAGTATTAATATCCTGCAGTATTTGGTATTACAGTATTAATGTCCTGCAGTATGTGGTATTACAGTAATAATGTCCTGCAGTATGTGGTATTACAGTATTAATGGCCTGCAGTATGTGGTATTACAGTATTAATATCCTGCAGTATTTGGTATTACAGTATTAATGTCCTGCAGTATGTGGTATTACAGTAATAATGTCCTGCATTATGTGGTATAACAGTATTCATATCCTGCAGTATGTGGTATAACAGTATTAATATCCTGCAGTATTTGGTATTACAGTATTAATGGCCTGCAGTATTTGGTATTACAGTATTAATGTCCTGCAGTATGTGGTATTACAGTATTAATGTCCTGCAGTATGTAGTATTACAGTAGTTCTGTCCTGCAGTATGTGGTATAACAGTATTAATATCCTGCAGTATGTGGTATTACAGTATTAATATCCTGCAGTATGTGGTATAACAGTATTAATATCCTGCAGTATGTGGTATTACAGTATTAATATCCTGCAGTATGTGATATAACAGTATTAATATCCTGCAGTATGTGGTATTACAGTATTAATATCCTGCAGTATGTGGTATAACAGTATTACTATCCTGCAGTATGTGGTATTACAGTATTAATATCCTGCAGTATGTGGTATACCAGTAGTAATGGCCTGCAGTATGTGGTATTACAGTATTAATGTCCTGCAGTATGTGGTATTACAGTATTAATGTCCTGCAGTATGTGGTATACCAGTATTAATATCCTGCAGTATGTGGTATTACAGTATTAATGTCCTGCAGTATGTGGTATTACAGTATTAATATCCTGCAGTATGTGGTATAACAGTAGTAATGTCCTGCAGTATGTGGTATAACAGTATTAATGTCCTGCAGTATGTGGTATAACAGTATTAATATCCTGCAGTATGTGGTATTACAGTATTAATATCCTGCAGTATGTGGTATTACAGTCTTAATATCCTGCAGTATGTGGTATTACAGCATTAATGTCCTGCAGTATGTGGTATAACAGTATTAATGTCCTGCAGTATGTGATATTACAGTCGTAATATCCTGCAGTATGTGGTATTACAGAATTAATATCCTGCAGTATGTGGTATAACAGTATTAATATCCTGCAGTATGTGGTATTACAGTATTAATATGCTGCAGTATGTGGTATAACAGTATTAATGTCCTGCAGTATGTGGTATTACAGTATTAATATCCTGCAGTATGTGGTATAACAGTATTAATATCCTGCAGTATGTGGTATACCAGTATTAATGTCCTGCAGTATGTGATATTACAGTATTAATGGCCTGCAGTATGTGGTATTACAGTATTAATATCCTGCAGTATTTGGTATTACAGTATTAATGTCCTCCAGTATGTGGTATTACAGTATTAATATGCTGCAGTATGTGGTATAACAGTATTAATATCCTGCAGTATGTGGTATTACAGTATTAATGTCCTGCAGTATGTGGTATTACAGTAATAATGTCCTGCAGTATGTGGTATAACAGTATTAATATCCTGCAGTATGTGGTATACCAGTATTAATGTCCTGCAGTATGTGGTAGTACAGTATTAATGGCCTGCAGTATGTGGTATTACAGTATTAATATCCTGCAGTATTTGGTATTACAGTATTAATGTCCTGCAGTATGTGGTATTACAGTAATAATATCCTGCAGTATGTGGTATAACAGTATTCATATCCTGCAGTATGTGGTATAACAGTATTAATATCCTGCAGTATTTGGTATTACAGTATTAATGGCCTGCAGTATTTGGTATTACAGTATTAATGTCCTGCAATATGTGGTATTACAGTATTAATGTCCTGCAGTATGTAGTATTACAGTAGTTCTGTCCTGCAGTATGTGGTATAACAGTATTAATACCATGCAGTATGTGGTATTACAGAATTAATATCCTGCAGTATTTGGTATTACAGTATTAATGTCCTGCAGTATGTGGTATTACAGTAATAATGTCCTGCAGTATGTGGTATTACAGTAGTTCTGTCCTGCAGTATGTGGTATAACAGTATTAATACCATGCAGTATGTGGTATTACAGTATTAATATCCTGCAGTATTTGGTATTACAGTATTAATGTCCTGCAGGATGTGGTATTACAGTATTAATGTCCTGCAGTATGTGGTATTACAGTATTAATGTCCTGCAGTATGTGGTATTACAGCAGTTCTGTCCTGCAGTATGTGGTATAACAGTATTAATACCATGCATTATGTGGTATAACAGTATTAATATCCTGCAGTATGTGGTATTACAGTAGTTCTGTCCTGCAGTATGTGGTATAACAGTATTAATACCATGCAGCATGTGGTATTACAGTATTAATATCCTGCAGTATGTGGTATTACAGTAGTTCTGTCCTGCAGTATGTGATATATCAGTATTAATACCATGCAGTATGTGATATATCAGTATTAATACCATGCAGTATGTGGTATAACAGTATTAATACCATGCAGTATGTGGTATAACAGTATTAATACCATGCAGGATGTGGTGTAACAGTATTAATACCATGCAGTATGTGGTATTACAGTAGTTCTGTCCTGCAGTATGTGATATATCAGTATTAATACCATGCAGTATGTGATATATCAGTATTAATACCATGCAGTATGTGGTGTAACAGTATTAATACCATGCAGTATGTGGTATAACAGTATTAATATCCTGCATTATGTGGTATTACAGTAGTTCTGTCCTGCAGTATGTGATATATCAGTATTAATGTCCTGCAGTATGTGATATATCAGTATTAATACCATGCAGTATGTGGTATTACAGTATTAATACCATGCAGTATGTGGTATAACAGTATTAATGTCCTGCAGTATGTGGTATTACAGTATTAATGTCCTCCAGTATGTGGTATTACAGTAATAATGTCCTGCAGTATGTGGTATTACAGTAGTTCTGTCCTGCAGTATGTGATATATCAGTATTAATACCATGCAGTATGTGGTATTACAGTATTAATATCCTGCAGTATTTGGTATTACAGTATTAATGTCCTGCAGTATGTGGTATTACAGTAATAATGTCCTGCAGTATGTGGTATAACAGTATTAATATCCTGCAGTATGTGGTATAACAGTATTAATACCCTGCAGTATTTGGTATTACAGTATTAATGTCCTGCAGTATTTGGTATTACAGTATTAATGTCCTGCAGTATGTGGTATTACAGTATCAATGTCCTGCAGTATGTGGTATTACAGTAGTTCTGTCCTGCAGTATGTGGTATAACAGTATTAATACCATGCAGTATGTGGTATTACAGAATTAATATCCTGCAGTATTTGGTATTACAGTATTAATGTCCTGCAGTATGTGGTATTACGTAATAATGTCCTGCAGTATGGTGTATACAGTATTTATGTCCTGCAGTATGTGGTATAACAGTATTAAATACATGCAGTATGTGGTATTACAGTATTAATATCCTGCAGTATTTGGGTATTACAGTATTAATGTCCTGCAGATGTGGTATTACAGTATTAATGCCTGCAGTATGTGGTATTACAGTTTTAATGTCCTGCAGTATTGGTATTACAGCAGTTCTGTCCTGCATTATGTGGTAAAACGTATTAATACCATGCAGCATGTGGTATACAGTATTAATATCCTGCAGTATGTGGTATTACAGTAGTTCTGTCCTGCAGTATGTGGTATAACAGTATAATACCATGCAGCATGTGGTATTACAGTATTAATACCTGCAGTATGTGGTATTACAGTAGTTCTGTCCTGCAGTATGTGATATATCGTATTAATACCATGCAGTATGTGATATATCAGTATTAATACCATGCAGTATGTGGTATAACAGTATTAATACCATGCAGTATGTGTATAACAGTATTAATATCCTGTAGTATGTGGTTTACAGTAGTTCTGTCCTGCAGTATGGATATATCAGTATTAAACCATGCAGTATGTGATTATTCAGTATTAATACCATGCGTATGTGGTGTAACAGTATTAATACCATGCAGTAGTGGTATAACAGTATTAATATCCTGCATTATGTGGTATTACAGTAGTTCTGTCCTGCAGTAGGTGATATATCAGTATTAATACCAGGCAGTATGTGGTATAACAGTATTAATACTGCAGTATGTGGTATAACAGTAATAATACCTGCAGTATGTGGTATTACAGTATTAATGTCCTCCAGTATGTGGTATTACAGTATAATGTCCTGCAGTATGTGGTATAACAGTATTAATATCCTGCAGTATGTGGTATACCAGTATTAATGTCCTGCAGTATGTGTATTACAATATTAATGGCTGCAGTATGTGGTATTACAGTATTATATCCTGCAGTTTTTGGTATTACAGTATTAATGTCCTGCAGTATGTGGTATTACAGTAATAATGTCTGCAGTATGTGGTATACATTATTAATATCCTGCAGTATGTGGTATTAACAGTATTAATATCCTGCAGTATTTGGTATTACAGTATTATGGCCTGCAGTATTGGTATTACACTATATGTCCTGCAGTATGTGGTATTACAGTATTAATGTCCTGCAGTATGTGGTATTACATAGTTCTGTCCTGCAGTATGTGGTATAACAGTATTAATACCATGCAGTATGTGGTATTACAGAATTAATATCCTGCAGTATTTGGTATTACAGTATTAATGTCCTGCAGGATGTGGTATTACAGTATTTATGTCCTGCAGTATGTGGTATTACAGTATTAATGTCCTGCAGTATGTGTATTACGCAGTTCTGTCCTGCAGTATGTGGTATAACAGTATTAATACCA
The DNA here is from genome assembly GCF_016432855.1 of Salvelinus namaycush. Classification (NCBI taxonomy): domain Eukaryota; kingdom Metazoa; phylum Chordata; class Actinopteri; order Salmoniformes; family Salmonidae; genus Salvelinus; species Salvelinus namaycush. The sequence goes on along the minus strand of NW_024058475.1, from coordinate 246,194 downwards.
TGCAGCATGTGGTATAACAGTATTAATATCCTGCAGTATGTGGCATTACAGTAGTTCTGTCCTGCAGTATGTGGTATAACATTATTAATACCATGCAGCATGTGGTATTACAGTATTAATATCCTGCAGTATGTGGTATTACAGTAGTTCTGTCCTGCAGTATGTGATATATCAGTACCTGCTATGTGATATTCAATATAATCCATGCAGTATGTGGTATAACATTATTAATACCATGCGTATGGTACAGTATTAATATCCTGTAGTATGTGGTATTACAGTAGTTCTGTCCTGCAGTATGTGATATATCAGTATTAATACCATGCAGTATGTGATATATCAGTATTAATACCATGCAGTATGTGGTATTACAGAATTAATATCCTGCAGTGTTTGGTATTACAGTATTAATGTCCTGCAGTATGTGGTATTACAGTAATAATGTCCTGCAGTATGTGGTATTACAGTAGTTCTGTCCTGCAGTATGTGGTATAACAGTATAATACCATGCAGTATGTGGTATTACAGTATTAATATCCTGCAGTATTGGTATTACAGTATAATGTCCTGACGATGTGTATTACTTATTTATGTCCTGCAGTATGTGGTATTACAGTATTAATGTCCTGCAGTATGTGGTATTACAGCAGTTCTGTCCTGCAGTATGTGTATACAGTATTAATACCATGCAGCAGTGGTATTACAGTATTAATATCCTGCAGTTAGTGGTATTACAGTAGTTCTGTCCTGCAGTATGTGATATATCAGTATTAATACCATGCAGTATGTGATATATCAATATTAATACCATGCAGTATGTGGTATAACAGTATTAATACCATGCAGTATGTGGTATAACAGTATTAATATCCTGTAGTATGTGGTATTACAGTAGTTCTGTCCTGCAGTATGTGATATATCAGTATTAATACCATGCAGTATGTGATATATCAGTATTAATACCATGCAGTATGTGGTGTAACAGTATTAATACCATGCAGTATGTGGTATAACAGTATTAATATCCTGCATTATGTGGTATTACAGTAGTTCTGTCCTGCAGTATGTGATATATCAGTATTAATACCATGCAGTATGTGGTATAACAGTATTAATACCATGCAGTATGTGGTATAACAGTAATATATCCTGCAGTATGTGGTTTACAGTAGTTCTGTCCTGCAGTATGTGATATATCAGTATTAATACCATGCAGTATGTGGTATAACGTATATACCATCAGTATGTGGTATACAGTATTAATATCCTGCAGTATGTGGTATTACAGTAGTTCTGTCCTACAGTATGTGATATATCAGTATTAATACCATGCAGTATGTGGTATAACAGTATTAATATCCTGCAGTATGTGGTATTACAGTATTAATGTCCTGCAGTATGTGGTATAACAGTATTAATGTCCTGCAGTATGTGGTATTACAGTAATAATGTCCTGCAGTATTTGGTATTACAGAATTAATATCCTGCAGTATGTGGTATTACAGTAGTTCTGTCCTGCAGTATGTGGTATAACAGTATTAATACCATGCAGTATGTGGTATTACAGTATTAATATCCTGCAGTATTTGGTATTACAGTATTAATGTCCTGCAGTATGTGGTATTACAGTATAATGTCCTGCAGTATGTGGTATTACAGTAGTTCTGTCCTGCAGTATGTGGTATAACAGTATTAATACCATGCAGTATGTGGTATTACAGTATTAATATCCTGCAGTATTTGGTATTACAGTATTAATGTCCTGCAGTATGTGGTATTACAGTATTAATGTCCTGCAGTATGTGGTATTACAGTAATAATGTCCTGCAGGATGTGGTATTACAGTATTTATGTCCTGCAGTATGTGGTATTACAGTATTAATGTCCTGCAGTATGTGGTATTACAGCAGTTCTGTTCTGCAGTATGTGGTATAACAGTATTAATACCATAAAGCATGTGGTATAACAGTATTAATATACTGCAGTATGTGGCATTACACTAGTTCTGTCCTGCAGTATGTGGTATAACAGTATTAATACCATGCAGCATGTGGTATTACAGTATTAATATCCTGCAGTATGTGGTATTACAGTAGTTCTGTCCTGCAGTATGTGATATATCAGTATTAATACCATGCAGTATGTGATATATCAATATCATACATGCAGTATGTGGTATAACAGTATTAATACCATGCAGTATGTGGTATAACAGTTTAATTCCTGTAGTATGTGGTATTACAGTAGTTCTGTCCTGCAGTATGTGATATATCAGTATTAATACCATGCAGTATGTGATATATCAGTATTAATACCATGCAGTATGTGGTGTAACAGTATTAATACCATGCAGTATGTGGTATAACAGTATTAATATCCTGCATTATGTGGTATTACAGTAGTTCTGTCCTGCAGTATGTGATATATCAGTATTAATACCATGCAGTATGTGGTATAACAGTATTAATACCATGCAGTATGTGGTATAACAGTAATAATATCCTGCAGTATGTGGTATTACAGTAGTTCTGTCCTGCAGTATGTGATATATCAGTATTAATACCATGCAGTATGTGGTATAACAGTATTAATACCATGCAGTATGTGGTATAACAGTATTAATATCCTGCAGTATGTGGTATTACAGTAGTTCTGTCCTACAGTATGTGATATATCAGTATTAATACCATGCAGTATGTGGTATTACAGTATTAATGTCCTGCAGTATGTGGTATTACAGTAATAATGTCCTGCAGTAGGTGGTATTACAGTAGTTCTGTCCTGCAGTATGTGGTATAACAGTATTAATACCATGCAGCATGTGGTATAACAGTATTAATATCCTGCAGTATGTGGTATTACAGTATTAATATGCTTCAGTATTTGGTATTACAGTATTAATGTCCTGCAGTATGTGGTATTACAGTAATAATGTCCTGCAGTATGTGGTATTACAGTAGTTCTGTCCTGCAGTATGTGGTATAACAGTATTAATACCATGCAGTATGTGGTATTACAGTATTACTATCCTGCAGTATTTGGTATTACAGTATTAATGTCCTGCAGTATGTGGTATTACAGTAGTTCTGTCGTGCATTATGTGGTATGACAGTATTAATACCATGCAGTATGTGGTATAACAGTATTAATATCCTGCAGTATGTGGTATTACAGTAGTTCTGTCCTGCAGCATGTGGTATAACAGTATTAATACCATGCAGCATGTGGTATAACAGTATTAATATCCTGCAGTATGTGGTATTACAGTAGTTCTGTCCTGCAGTATGTGGTATAACAGTATTAATACCATGCAGTATGTGGTGTAACAGTATTAATATCCTGCAGTATGTGGTATTACAGTAGTTCTGTCCTGCAGTATGTGATATAACAGTATTAATACCATGCAGTATGTGGTATAACAGTATTAATACCATGCAGTATGTGGTATAACAGTATTAATATCCTGCAGTATGTGGTATTACAGTAGTTCTGTCCTGCAGTATGTGATATATCAGTATTAATACCATGCAGTATGTGATATATCAGTATTAATACCATGCAGTATGTGGTATAACAGTATTAATACCATGCAATATGTGGTATAACAGTATTAATATCCTGCAGTATGTGGTATTACAGTAGTTCTGTCCTGGAGTATGTGATATATCAGTATTAATACCATGCAGTATGTGGTATAACAGTATTAATACCATGCAGTATGTGGTATAACAGTATTAATATCCTGCAGTATGTGGTATTACAGTAGTTCTGTCCGGCAGTATGTGATATATCAGTATTAATACCATGCAGTATGTGGTATAACAGTATTAATATCCTGCAGTATGTGGTATTACAGTATTAATGTCCTGCAGTATGTGGTATAACAGTATTAATGTCCTGCAGTATGTGGTATTACAGTAGTTCTGTCCTGCAGTATGTGATATATCAGTATTAATACCATGCAGTATGTGGTATAACAGTATTAATATCCTGCAGTATGTGGTATTACAGTATTAATGTCCTGCAGTATGTGGTATAACAGTATTAATGTCCTGCAGTATGTGGTATTACAGTAGTTCTGTCCTGCAGTATGTGGTATAACAGTATTAATACCATGCAGTATGTGGTATAACAGTATTAATATCCTGCAGTATTTGGTATTACAGTATTAATGTCCTGCAGTATGTGGTATAACAGTATTAATATCCTGCAGTATGTGGTATAACAGCATTAATATCCTGCAGTATTTGGTATTACAGTAGTTCTGTCCTGCAGTATGTGGTATAACAGTATTAATACCATGCAGTATGTGGTATAACAGTATTAATATCCTGCAGTATTTGGTGTAACAGTATTAATATCCTGCAGTATGTGGTATAACAGTATTAATACCATGCAGTATGTGGTATAACAGTATTAATATCCTGCAGTATGTGGTATAACAGTATTAATGTCCTGCAGTATGTGGTATAACAGTATTAATGTCCTGCAGTATGTGGTATAACAGTATTAATGTCCTGCAGTATGTGGTATAACAGTATTAATGTCCTGCAGTATTTGGTATTACAGTATTAATGTCCTGCAGTATGTGGTATTACAGTATTATTGTCCTGCAGTATTTGGTATTACAGTAGTTCTGTCCTGCAGTATGTGGTATAACAGTATTCATACCATGCAGTATGTGGTATAACAGTAATAATATCCTGCAGTATTGGTATTACAGTATTAATGTCCTGCAGTATGTGGTATAACAGTATTAATGTCCTGCAGTATGTGGTATAACAGTATTAATACCATGCAGCATGTGGTATAACAGTATTAATATCCTGCAGTATGTGGTATTACAGTAGTTCTGTCCTGCAGTATGTGGTATAACAGTATTAATACCATGCAGTATGTGGTGTAACAGTATTAATATCCTGCAGTATGTGGTATTACAGTAGTTCTGTCCTGCAGTATGTGATATATCAGTATTAATACCATGCAGTATGTGATATATCAGTATTAATACCATGCAGTATGTGGTATAACAGTATTAATACCATGCAATATGTGGTATAACAGTATTAATATCCTGCAGTATGTGGTATTACAGTAGTTCTGTCCTGGAGTATGTGATATATCAGTATTAATACCATGCAGTATGTGGTATAACAGTATTAATACCATGCAGTATGTGGTATAACAGTATTAATATCCTGCAGTATGTGGTATTACAGTAGTTCTGTCCTGCAGTATGTGATATATCAGTATTAATACCATGCAGTATGTGATATAACAGTATTAATACCATGCAGTATTTGGTATAACAGTATTAATATCCTGCAGTATGTGGTATTACAGTAGTTCTGTCCTGCAGTATGTGATATATCAGTATTAATACCATGCAGTATGTGGTATAACAGTATTAATATCCTGCAGTATGTGGTATTACAGTATTAATGTCCTGCAGTATGTGGTATAACAGTATTAATGTCCTGCAGTATGTGGTATTACAGTAGTTCTGTCCTGCAGTATGTGGTATAACAGTATTAATACCATGCAGTATGTGGTATAACAGTATTAATATCCTGCAGTATTTGGTATTACAGTATTAATGTCCTGCAGTATGTGGTATAACAGTATTAATATCCTGCAGTATGTGGTATAACAGCATTAATATCCTGCAGTATTTGGTATTACAGTAGTTCTGTCCTGCAGTATGTGGTATAACAGTATTAATACCATGCAGTATGTGGTATAACAGTATTAATATCCTGCAGTATTTGGTGTAACAGTATTAATATCCTGCAGTATGTGGTATAACAGTATTAATATCCTGCAGTATTTGGTATTACAGTATTAATGTCCTGCAGTATGTGGTATAACAGTATTAATATCCTGCAGTATTTGGTGTAACAGTATTAATATCCTGCAGTATGTGGTATAACAGTATTAATATCCTGCAGTATTTGGTATTACAGTATTAATGTCCTGCAGTATGTGGTATAACAGTATTAATATCCTGCAGTATTTGGTATTACAGTATTAATGTCCTGCAGTATGTGGTATAACAGTATTAATATCCTGCAGTATGTGGTATAACAGTATTAATACCATGCAGTATGTGGTATAACAGTATTAATATCCTGCAGTATTTGGTATTACAGTATTAATGTCCTGCAGTATGTGGTATAACAGTATTAATATCCTGCAGTATGTGGTATAACAGCATTAATATCCTGCAGTATTTGGTATTACAGTAGTTCTGTCCTGCAGTATGTGGTATAACAGTATTAATACCATGCAGTATGTGGTATAACAGTATTAATATCCTGCAGTATTTGGTGTAACAGTATTAATATCCTGCAGTATGTGGTATAACAGTATTAATACCATGCAGTATGTGGTATAACAGTATTAATATCCTGCAGTATGTGGTATAACAGTATTAATGTCCTGCAGTATGTGGTATAACAGTATTAATGTCCTGCAGTATGTGGTATAACAGTATTAATGTCCTGCAGTATTTGGTATTACAGTATTAATGTCCTGCAGTATGTGGTATTACAGTATTATTGTCCTGCAGTATTTGGTATTACAGTAGTTCTGTCCTGCAGTATGTGGTATAACAGTATTCATACCATGCAGTATGTGGTATAACAGTATTAATATCCTGCAGTATTGGTATTACAGTATTAATGTCCTGCAGTATGTGGTATTACAGTATTAATGTCCTGCAGTATTTGGTATTACAGTAGTTCTGTCCTGCAGTATGTGGTATAACAGTATTAATACCATGCAGTATGTGATATATCAGTATTAATATCCTGCAGTATTTGGTATAACAGTATTAATACCATGCAGTATTTGGTATAACAGTATTAATATCCTGCAGTATGTGGTATAACAGTATTAACCTCTAACACCTCCCAAACCCGGATCCGGGAGCACCCCCATAAGTAGAAAAGCTACTAGCATAGCCTAGCATCACAAGTAAATACTAGCATCTAAATATCATTAAATCACAAGTCCAAGACACCACATGAAAGATACACATCTTGTGAATCCAGCCATCATTTCTGATTTTTAAAATGTTTTACAGGGAAGACACAATATGTAAATCTATTAGCTAACCACGTTAGCAAAAGACACTACTTTTTTTACTCCACCAGTTTTTTACTCCATCAGTAGCTATCACAAATTCGACCAAATAAAGATATAAATAGCCACTAACCAAGAAAAAACTTCATCAGATGACAGTCTGATAACATATTTATTGTATAGCATATGTTTTGTTAGAAAAATGTGCATATTTCAGGTATAAATCATAGTTTACCATTGCAGCCACCATCACAACTCTCACCAAAGCGACTAGAATAACTACAGAGAGCAACGTGTATTACCTAATTACTCATCATAAAACATTTCTTAAAAATACACAGCGTACAGCAATTGAAAGACACAGATCTTGTGAATCCAGACAATATTTCAGATTTTCTAAGTGTTTTACAGCGAAAACACAATATAGCGTTATATTAGCTTACCACAATAGCAAACATCACACCAGCATTGATTCAAGGCAAAAATAGCGATAACGTATAAACCACCAAAATATATAAATTTTTTCACTAACCTTCTCAGAATTCTTCAGATGACAGTCCTGTAACATCATATTACACAATGCATATAGAGTTTGTTCGAAAATGTGCATATTTAGCGGCACAAATCGTGCTTATACAATGAGAATAGTGTCCAAATCCTCAAGCAATCTGTCCGGCGCCATCTTGGAAAGGCACCTATTCTTATCGAAAACTATTCATAAACTTGACTAAAAAAATACAGGTTGGACAGCAATTGAAAGACAAACTAGTTCTTAATGCAATCACTGAATTACATTTTAAAAATTAACGTTACTGCGCAATACAACGTGCGATAAAGCAAGGCTACACTGCAAGTAATGGCGTCTTATGCATTTGACTTTTTTCAACAGAACAATGAATTATCAGCATAAATAGTTCTTACTTTTTGATGACCTCTCATCAGAATCTTGGGATAGGTGTCCTTTGTCCAAAAGAATCGTTGCTGGGTTGGAGAAAGTCATCTTCCACGTTGCAATTAGCAGTAAACAATAGCATGCGAGAGAGAGATACCCAACTTCCTACAACGCCAGAAAATGAAATACCCGAAAATCGCAATATACTGACATAAATTGATATAACTCGGTTTAAAATAACAAGATTATGATGTCTTTAAAGCCTATATCGAATAAAAACAGAGCCGGATATATCTAGGAGCTAAAACGGGAGCTTCTAAAACGACATGCCAAGGTCCTCCCTGCGTCAGAGCGAAGAATCAAAAGAGAGGACACTTTGATTCCAATCAATTTATAGACTTTCGGATCTGCCTAGAGACTCCATTTCAAGGCCCTCTATTCGCTGACACCCAGGGGAAGGCGTATGCAGTGCATCTCAACCAATAGAAGACAGGCAGAGTTATACACAGGTCTGAGAACAGGTTGGAAAATTCTGCATTCTCAACTCCACATAGGGAAATTGCTCTAAGTCCAGTTCTGTTTCACGCAGAGACATAATTCAAACGGTTTTAGAAACTAGAGAGTGTTTTCTATCCAATAGTAATAATAATATGCATATTGTACGAGCAAGAATTGAGTACGAGGCAGTTTCATTTGGGAACGTCAAGAAAACATAGTGCTAACAGCTCCCCCTATTGACAAGAAGTGTTAATGTCCTGCAGTATGTGGTATAACAGTATTAATGTCCTGCAGTATGTGGTATTACAGTATTAATATCCTGCAGTATGTGGTATACCAGTATTAATGTCCTGCAGTATGTGGTATAACAGTATTAATGTCCTGCAGTATGTGGTATTACAGTATTAATGTCCTGCAGTATGTGGTATAACAGTAGTTCTGTCCTGCAGTATGTGATATAACAGTATTAATACCATGCAGTATGTGGTATAACAGTATTAATACCATGCAGTATGTGGTATAACAGTATTAATATCCTGCAGTATGTGGTATAACAGTAGTTCTGTCCTGCAGTATGTGATATAACAGTATTAATACCATGCAGTATGTGGTATAACAGTATTAATACCATGCAGTATGTGGTATAACAGTATTAATATCCTGCAGTATGTGGTATAACAGTATTAATACCATGCAGTATGTGGTATAACAGTATTAATATCCTGCAGTATGTGGTATTACAGTATTAATGTCCTGCAGTATGTGGTATTACAGTATTAATGTCCTGCAGTATGTAGTATAACAGTATTAATATCCTGCAGTATGTGGTATAACAGTATTAATATCCTGCAGTATGTGGTATTACAGTAGTTCTGTCCTGCAGTATGTGGTATAACAGTATTAATACCATGCAGTATGTGGTATAACAGTATTAATATCCTGCAGTATGTGGTATTACAGTATTAATGTCCTGCAGTATGTGGTATTACAGTATTAATGTCCTGCAGTATGTGGTATTACAGTATTAATGTCCTGCAGTATGTGGTATTACAGTATTAATGTCCTGCAGTATGTGGTATTACAGTATTAATATCCTGCAGTATGTGGTATTACAGTATTAATGTCCTGCAGTATGTGGTATAAAAGTATTAATGTCCTGCAGTATGTGGTATAACAGTATTAATGTCCTGCAGTATGTGGTATTACAGTATTAATGTCCTGCAGTATGTGGTATAACAGTATTAATGTCCTGCAGTATGTGGTATAACAGTATTAATGTCCTGCAGTATGTGGTATTACAGTATTAATGTCCTGCAGTATGTGGTATTACAGTATTAATGTCCTGCAGTATGTGGTATAACAGTATTAATGTCCTGCAGTATGTGGTATAACAGTATTAATGTCCTGCAGTATGTGGTATTACAGTATTAATGTCCTGCAGTATGTGGTATAACAGTATTAATGTCCTGCAGTATGTGGTATTACAGTATTAATGTCCTGCAGTATGTGGTATAACAGTATTAATGTCCTGCAGTATGTGGTATAACAGTATTAATGTCCTGCAGTATGTGGTATTACAGTATTAATGTCCTGCAGTATGTGGTATAACAGTATTAATGTCCTGCAGTATGTGGTATTACAGTATTAATGTCCTGCTCCACACTCATAGTAATCATTGCTGATTAATATGATGGTTTATTTCCCCTCTCCATCTAACTCTGTTAAAACACACCCAGCCACATGTAGAAATCTACTTCTTCTATGGTTTATAATGACGGTCTGCCGACAAACGTCTGTGGTGCATGTCGCCACCTAACTGTGCATCAGCGTGCGATCGATCATGGTCGACCCAATTCTGTACTGCGTAGAAGAACATGTATAAATACATCCCTACTAACCTCTAACAAACCCTTTACACTGAACAGCTACGTCTCCCATTCTTTGTCATTGTAAACACAACAATGGGGATGGACAACGTCTCGAACATTGATACTGAGGAAACTCATCTGTACTGTTCAAGGCAAAACGTTCTCAAACCTCAGCAGCACTGATCAGCTGACATAGCTTTATACCCTCTATCCTACTGATCAGCTAACATAGCTTTATAACCTCTATCCTACTGATCAGCTAACATAGCTTTATACCCTCTATCCTACTGATCAGCTAACATAGCTTTATACCCTCTATCCTACTGATCAGCTACATAGCTTTATACCCTCTATCCTACTGATCAGCTACATAGCTTTATACCCTCTATCCTACTGATTAGCTAACATAGCTTTTTACCCTCTATCCTACTGATCAACTAACATAGCTTTCTACCCTCTATCCTACTGATCAGCTAACATAGCTTTTTACCCTCTATCCTACTGATCAGCTGACATATCTTTATACCCTCTATCCTACTGATCAGCTAACATAGCTTTATACCCTCTATCCTACTGATCAGCTGACATAGCTTTTTACCCTCTATCCTACTGATCAGCTAACATAGCTTTTTACCCTCTATCCTACTGATCAGCTAGCATAGCTTTATACCCTCTATCCTACTGATCAGCTAACATAGCTTTTTACCCTCTATCCTACTGATCAGCTAGCATAGCTTTTTACCCTCTATCCTACTGATCAGCTAGCATAGCTTTTTACCCTCTATCCTACTGATCAGCTGACATAGCTTTTTACCCTGTATCCTACTGATCAGCTAGCATAGCTTTTTACCCTCTATCCTACTGATCAGCTAGCATAGCTTTATACCCTCTATCCTACTGATCAGCTAGCATAGCTTTATACCCTCTATCCTACTGATCAGCTAACATAGCTTTATACCCTCTATCCTACTGATCAGCTAACATAGCTTTTTACCCTCTATCCTACTGATCAGCTAGCATAGCTTTTTACCCTCTATCCTACTGATCAGCTGACATAGCTTTATACCCTCTATCCTACTGATCAGCTGACATAGCTTTTTACCCTCTATCCTACTGATCAGCTACATAGCTTTATACCCTCTATCCTACTGATCAGCTGACATAGCTTTTTACCCTCTATCCTACTGATCAGCTAGCATAGCTTTTTACCCTCTATCCTACTGATCAGCTAGCATAGCTTTTTACCCTCTATCCTACTGATCAGCTGACATAGCTTTTTACCCTCTATCCTACTGATCAGCTAACAGCTTTTTACCCTCTATCCTACTGATCAGCTAGCATAGCTTTTTACCCTCTATCCTACTGATCAGCTAACAGCTTTTTACCCTCTATCCTACTGATCAGCTAGCATAGCTTTTTACCCCTCTATCCCACTGATCAGCTAACATAGCTTTTTACCCTCTATCCTACTGATCAGCTAACATAGCTTTTTACCCTCTATCCTACTGATCAGCTAGCATAGCTTTTTACCCCTCTATCCTACTGATCAGCTAACATAGCTTTATACCCTCTATCCTACTGATCAGCTAACATAGCTTTATACCCTCTATCCTACTGATCAGCTAACATAGCTTTATACCCTCTATCCTACTGATCAGCTAACATAGCTTTATACCCTCTATCCTACTGATCAGCTAACATAGCTGTTTACCCTCTATCCTACTGATCAGCTAACATAGCTTTATACCCTCTATCCTACTGATCAGCTAACATAGCTTTATACCCTCTATCCTACTGATCAGCTAACATAGCTTTATACCCTCTATCCTACTGATCAGCTAACATAGCTGTTTACCCTCTATCCTACTGATCAGCTAACATAGCTGTTTACCCTCTATCCTACTGATCAGCTAACATAGCTTTATACCCTCTATCCTACTGATCAGCTAACATAGCTTTATACCCTCTATCCTACTGATCAGCTAACATAGCTTTATACCCTCTATCCTACTGATCAGCTAACATAGCTGTTTACCCTCTATCCCACTGATCAGCTGACATAGCTTTATACCCTCTATCCTACTGATCAGCTGACATAGCTTTATACCCTCTATCCTACTGATCAGCTGACATAGCTTTATACCCTCTATCCTACTGATCAGCTAACATAGCCTTTTACCCTCTATCCTACTGATCAGCTAACATAGATTTTTACCCTCTATCCTACTGATCAGCTGACATAGCTTTTTACCCTCTATCCTACTGATCAGCTAACATAGCTGTTTAAACTCTATCCTACTGATCAGCTAACATAGCTTTATACCCTCTATCCTACTGATCAGCTGACATAGCTTTATACCCTCTATCCTACTGATCAGCTAACATAGCTTTATACCCTCTATCCTACTGATCAGCTAACATAGCTGTTTACCCTCTATCCTACTGATCAGCTAGCATAGCTTTATACCCTCTATCCTACTGATCAGCTAACATAGCTTTTTACCCTCTATCCTACTGATCAGCTACATAGCTTTATACCCTCTATCCTACTGATCAGCTAACATAGCTTTTTACCCTCTATCCTACTGATCAGCTAACATAGCTGTTTACCCTCTATCCTACTGATCAGCTAACATAGCTTTATACCCTCTATCCTACTGATCAGCTAGCATAGCTTTTTACCCTCTATCCTACTGATCAGCTACATAGCTTTATACCCTCTATCCCACTGATCAGCTAACATAGCTTTTTACCCTCTATCCTACTGATCAGCTAACATAGCTTTTTACCCTCTATCCTACTGATCAGCTAACATAGCTGTTTACCCTCTATCCTACTGATCAGCTAGCATAGATTTTTACCCTCTATCCTACTGATCAGCTAGCATAGCTTTTTACCCTCTATCCTACTGATCAGCTAACATATAAAACACTAGTCATTTTAATAATGGAACACTAGTCACTTTAATAATGGAACACTAGTCATTTTATTAATGGAACACTAGTCATTTTAATAATGGAACAGTAGTCACTTTAATAATGGAACAGTAGTCATTTTAATAATGGAACACTAGTCATTTTAATAATGGAACACTAGTCATTTTAATAACGGAACACTAGTCATTTTAATAATGGAACACTAGTCATTTTAATAATGGAACACTAGTCACTTTAATAATGGAACACTAGTCATTTTAATAATGGAACACTAGTCATTTTAATAATGGAACACTAGTCAGTTTAATAATGGAACACTAGTCACTTTAATAATGGAAAACTAGTCATTTTAATAATGGAACACTAGTCACTTTAATAATGGAACACTAGTCACTTCAATAATGGAACACTAGTCATTTTAATAATGGAACACTAGTCACTTTAATAATGGAACACTAGTCACTTTAATAATGGAACACTAGTCACTTCAATAATGGAACACTAGTCATTTTAATAATGGAACACTAGTCACTTTAATAATGGAACACTAGTCACTTTAATAATGGAACACTAGTCACTTTAATAATGGAACACTAGTCACTTTAATAATGGAACACTAGTCACTTTAATAATGGAACACTAGTCATTTTAATAATGGAACACTAGTCACTTTAATAATGGAACACTAGTCATTTTAATAATGGAACACTAGTCACTTTAATAATGGAACACTAGTCACTTTAATAATGGAACACTAGTCATTTTAATAATGGAACACCAGTCACTTTAATAATGTTTCAACAATGTTTACATACTACTTTACTCATCTTTAACCCTCTTTCCTACTGATCAGCC